>NW_007733736.1:24948-51644 GCF_000696425.1 Galeopterus variegatus | reverse complement strand
AAAATGAGGATGATAATATTTGCCTCATCCATCATAGTCTGGGTGAAAACTGTTAGCACAGAGTGTACCTGGCAGATATTAAATAAATGCCAGTTTATTCATTGATAAACTGGTAAGTAATTAATTTGACTACATAGTATAATACACGCACGTATGTGTATGTGTGTGCATTCAACCTTTCACCTAATTAGTGAAAGGTTAGTAGGTCCAAATGGTTGCATACTGAAAAAATGGTATTGCAACCACTATCTATATGTAATTTTTTAAAAGGCTCAATAATGTATCAGATGAAAGGTTAAGTTTACTCCATGGAACTCAGCAGCTAAAACAAACGGCCTAAATCCCTGTGTCAGGTGGGAGGTGGGGTTTGGGGTCTCAGCCCTCAGTCATGCTCTCCATGCTTGCTTCTGTATAATAAATCACTGTTTCTGCACTGGAACTTGGGATGGTTTCAGATCCTTTTGCTTTCAAGTTAAAAGAGGATTTCAGGGTGATCTCTTCCAACTTGCCCTCCATGGTGGGGGTCCCTTCATCAGTGAGCCCCTTGGCCATCCATCCTCTGCTCCAATCTCCCGTCAAAGGGCTTCCCTCACACAATTCTTTCTCTGCCCCAGCCCAGCAAACACCCAGTTTGGTTTTATGCTGAATCCGCCTCCTTCACATCAATACCTTACCATGGAGAATGACCAGAGAAATGCACAGGGCTAAACGTAACCTGGGCTGGCTACTAACCGCTCCCGCCGTCACCATGATGCTTGGTCAGTCAGTTCTTGATGACAATTACAGCCCTGCCTGCTCTCTTCTCACCCTCTTCCTGCTGCCCCTGACTCGAAGCAGACGACCACAGAGGTGCACGCAGGAAGGATCACTGTTCCGGTCACCACTCGGGAAGAACCTGCCGTTCGTCCACCCGAGGTGTGACAGCCTGGCACTTCCACTCATGCAGGGCTCCCCCTTGGACAGGCTTTGCTCTGAGCCCTCTCCTGGGATGTCCCAGGTGGTCCCATCTGCATGCTCGGAGGCTCCTCCACCAAGTCCTGCTTCCTCCCCCTTTCCCCTCTCCCCCCTCATGTTTGCATTGTGGCCTGAAGGCTCTCGCTCCTGAGCCGCTTGCTTCCCCTTTTGCCTTCCCCAGTGTCACTCTCAGCAAACCTCCTGCACACGCCGCCTTTGCTTCTGGAGGACCAGTGGCCCTGGCTGTCACTTCCCCACAGGAGGACGCTCGCTCTGCAGCACAGCACACGGGTTAGGGTTAGCCTCCTTTACCATTTCAGCCCAGAGCCATCGAATCCTTTGCTTTCCACTCACCTCCTTAGTAAACCTTTATTATTTATCATTTTAAAATGAATAAGATTTACTTTTTAAAGCAGTTCTAAGTTGACAGAAAAAACAAACAAAGAAAACCGCAAACCACAGGGAGTTCCCATACACTCCCTCGTCCCCTGCCCTCAGAATCTGAAATTATTAATATCCTGCATTAGTGCGGTGCATTTGTTACAATTGATAAACCAGTTCTGATACTTTATTATTAACTAAATCCCATAGTTTGCGTTGGCGTTCACTCTTTGCCTGGAATGTTCTATGGGTTTTGACAAGTGCATAAGGTCGTGTCTGCACCACTGCAGTGTAGTGAGGAAGAGCTGCCCTGTCCTGAAAACCCCACGTGCTCCACTTTTCCACCTCCCCTCTCTTCCCTGTCCCCAGCCCTGCAACCGCTGACATTTCTCGTGGCTCCATGGCTTTGCCTTTCCTAGAACGTCCTACAGTTGGGGTCATCCCGAACGCAGCCTTTTCGGGCTGGCTTCTTTCTCTGATGAATATGCCTTTGAGGCTCCTCCAGCCCCCAGGGCTTTCCCGCTCAAGCTCCTTCTGGCTTCATCCTCACTTTGTTCTTACTCCTTCCCTGAAGCTGTTTTCCCATCTAGGTTCAAAATGCATGAAATAAAACAAACGAAAAGCTATCCAAATCCAGGGGCCACGCTCTGACCTTCTGCCCTGTCCCCGCCCCAGTGCAGTGTGGCGCCCATCCCATCGTGAGGCTGAATGTGCTCGTCCTAAATGCTCCCATCTGCCTCCGAGTGCCAGATGTAGTGGCCTCCCTCCATCCTGGCCTCGCGTGGCCTCTCTGTGCTCAGCGCTGCTGATGCCACCTCGTCTTGGTTTCCATGACCATCCCCTCTCCTGGCTCTCCTACCACGTCCTTCATGGGCCTTGTCCTCTTCTGTGGGAATCTGCTTCCTCTGCCCACTCTTTAGAAGTGAGTGTCCTGGGCTTCCAGGCAGCGCCGGCTCCTCTCATTCCACCCCCACCCATCTCCATCACTATCAGATTCTTCCACGGTTCCTGTTCTGAGGTGCACCCACACCACATCTCTGGCCCAGTCTCGCCCCAAACTTTAGAGTGCATACAGGGCATCTGCACAGAGATACCCCACACATCCTCAAAGTTGACACGTGTGAAACTGAGCACTTCATCGTTCTCCATGTCCCCTTTCTCTGGTGGTGGCACCACAATCCATCCAGTCATGTAAGCTGGACACCTGCTGCAGGCCTCTGCAAGATCAACCAGCCAGAACCATTTGTTGTGGGTCACATTGTGTCCCCCCAAAGACATACTGAAGCCCCAACTTCCAGTACCTCTGAATGTGGCCATATTTGGAAATCAGGTCTTTGCAAATGTTATCAAGTTAATATAAGGTCATACTGCACTAGGGTGGGCCCTAATCCAATAACAGGTGACACAAGAAGAGCAGACACTCAGATAGACACATGGGGAGAATGGCACGTGAAGACAGAAGCACAGATTAGGCTAATTCATCTACAAGCCCAAGAACACCAAGGTCTGACCGCATCCACCAGAAGCGAGGAAGAGGCAAGGAGAGAGGCTCCCCTAGAGCCTTCGAGGGCAGCAGGACTCTGCCCGAACCTTGGTTTCCGACTCTAACCTCTAGGACTGTGAGACGATGCATTTCTGTAGTTTTAAGCCACTCAGTTTGTGGTCGTTTGTTACTGCAGCCCTTGGAAACTGCGATACCCTTCATTTCTTAGATAAACTGAGTTCCAAAGTGATTTGCTCAAACCCACAGCTGAGTAGATTCTGTTTGAAGATTTGGTCAAAGAGGAAAAAAAAAAAAAACCTTTGACTTAAGGAACATAGCAGAAAGACCCTCAGAGAGCAAGGCAACAGCAAACCCTGCCGAGTTTATCTCTAGCCCTCCTCGTGGGACACACTCTTCCATCAAAGGAGAAGTCGGGATTCCACCTTCACACACGTAGGGGAATTAGCTGTGCCCTTGCCTTAAGGCCAAGATCTAATTCATCATCATCAAATGATTTTCCATCATGTAACTGGATTATTCTGAAATTCTTGGTGTGTGTGTATGTGTGTGTGTGTGTGTGTGTGTGTGTGAGAGAGAGAGAGAGAGAGAAAGAGCACACAAAGGTATATATTGATTTATTTTGGAACTGGTTAGTGCCCCTCCTCCATTTTCTTCATTTTTATTTATTAATTCATTTTAAAGAATCTGTGGCAGGCTCTGTAACAAATCATCTCCAGTGTAGAGATGGATTGGTAAAAAAGATGATTAAAGAAGAATAAAATGATCTGGACTTACTATATCTCAAAATAATCATGCAATCCATTCTGATTTTGCTTATTTGAGCAATAAACAAAACAGGGCATAAATCATGTTGAATTTTGAAAAGTAAATCAGTGCTGCAAAGTTTACCCATTTATCTTCCTAAGCTATTTTAATAGTTTGAAAACTTTCCAACTTCCAACTCCAACAATACTTAAAAAAACAAAAATAAAAACCTAAAATTTGCTTTTCTGACTCTTAACCTTTCATAGCTAAAGACATAAAAAAATATCATTTTTCAACATCACATAATACATGTTTTTTGAGTCCTTCCATGTGCTTAGCATGGTGAGTGACATAAAGATGTAAGATACACTCCCAAGTCCTGGAGGAGCACCTGACACATAGTAAATACTCAATAAGTATTAATTGAACAATAAATAAATGGATGGATGGACTAATAAATGGAATCTAGTCTAACCTCCAATTACTAATTAGTTAGGGTCAGTAATAACTTAAACTCACGCAGCACTTAAAAATTTGTGCTACCATTCTTTTTAGTTTTTAATTTTATTTTGATGGATAGCAGTTCCTAATATATCTTTATACACACACACACACACAGACACATAAAATCTCCATAATGTTTTTTTAAAGATTATTTACTATACATACAGGTGGAGTACAAAGTTGACTTTCAGTAGTTGTGTACAATGTATCATGGTCAGGTCAGTATAGTTAGCTTTTTCATCATTACATGATCATTCTTTGTGTCCATTAACCAGTTTCTCATTAACCCCCTCCCTTTACCCCTCCTCCTGTCCCCTTTCCACCTCTAGTAACCACCGTTCTTTTCTCTCCTTCTAAAAGTTTAACATATTATTGAGATTGTTGTTTCTCTCTCTCTCTCTCTCTTGTTTATTTGTTTATTTATGGATTCAGCTCCCACTTATGAGTGAGAACATGTGTTATTTCTCTTTCTGTACTTGGGTTTTTTCACCTTGAATAATTTTCTCCAGGCTCATCCACGTTGTTGCAAATGGCAGAATTTCATTATTTTCATGGCAGAGTAGTATTCCATTGTGTAGATATACCACACTTTCCTTATCCAGTCATCCACTGATGGACATTTAGGTTGGTTCCAACTCTTGGGTATTGTAAACAGAGCTGCAATGAACATGGGAGTGCAGGTATCTCTTTGACATGATGATTTCCATTCCTCTGGATATATCCCCAGTAGTGGGATAGCTGGGTCATATGGTAGATCTATCTGCAATTGTTTGAGGAATTTCCATACTGTTTTCCATAGAGGATGCACTAATTTACAGTCCCACCAACGGTGCAGAAGAACTCCCCTTTCTCTGCATCCTCACCAGCATTTGTTATTCTGTCTTTTTTGATAATAGCCAGTCTCACCGGGGTCAGCTGATATATCAGTGTGGTCTTGATTTGCATTTCTCTGGTGACTAGTGATGTTGAACATTTTTTCATATACCTGTTGGCCATTCGTACGTCCTCCTTTGAAAAATTTCTATTCAGCTCCATTGTCCATTTTTTAATTGGATTATTTGGGGGGATTTTTTACTGTAAAGTTGTTTGAGCTCTTTGTATATTCTGGTTATTAATCCCTTGCTGGATGTACAGTTTGCAAATATTTTCTCCCATTCTGTAGGTTGTCTTTTCACTCTGTTGATTGTTTCCTTTGCGAGGCACCTGAGCAGGGCTGCAGAGGAGCTCCACTGTCCCCAATGGCTCTGGAGGGAAGTCGGCCCAACCCCTCTCTTTTCTGTCACCACATCCTGCAGCTAGGGAGCTCTCCTCAAAAACAGGTGTAAAAGGACCCAGCTCCAGGCAAAACTAATGCTAAGTTCTGGTGCCTCTCAGCTCGGCCTCCGTCCCTCCAGGAAGCTCAGAGGGTTACCCCAACCCCAGGCTCACCATCCAGACGGCTTTGAGTGACGCAGAACTTTCCATGCTCTTTTCCCTACATCACAGTGCACCTCTTCCTGGTCTCGTTCCTCCAAGCCCTGCTTTCTAAGAGCAGACCCCAGGTGAGTGTGCCCAACACATGGAACACCTCTCAGGTGGGAACAACACTTTAGCTCCTGCTGTTCCACGCCACGTATGGAAAAGTAAGTTCTTCAGACTCAGACGAGGGCTGGAATCCCAGGATCACCACTCACAAGCTGTGCAGCCCTAGGGCAAATCTCTGAACCTTTCTGAGCTTCTGTTTTCTCCTCCGTGAGGTGGGTCATTCCTCATGGGCTATTACAAGGATAAACGAGGGGATGAATGTAAAAGCTTAGCACAGCACCTGGAGTCTGGAAATCAGTCTGCTGCGCTTTTGCTGCTGCGGCTGGAGATGGAGACAGGCAGGGGGAGGAGGAAGAAGAGAGATGTGTGGAATCCATCCGTTCAAGGTTCATGCAAAATGAGATGGTCTGTCTCACCTGCGGCACTGAGGCGTCTCCTGCAGCTTCAGGAGCCACGTGCCCTGCCGAAGGTGGGTCGACTCCTCTGCAAGACGCAGGGCAGCTACCAGCTTTCTCACAGTGAGCTACAAGATAGACTTGTTCACCTTCTTACGAAGTTCACCTTATACCATACGGCATTAAACACAGGATTTCGATCGCTTCCAGGGCTTTTCTGATCGCTTCCTGCCCATCAGTAAAATCCCATTACAAACAGAAGGACGCAAGGAGGCCACCCTGAAGCTCAGGCCGAGAAAGCCAGTGATTTCTCCAGGCTTGTGTCAGCAGCAAAATGAAATCCCAGCCTTGGAGGGAGGGGAAAATTGGAGGTTCAGAAGGACAAAGAGAAGCCCTTTAAAAAATGGATAGATGTTAATGTAGCCGCTTCGGAAAGGCCCTTGACTTCCCCTCCCACTGGGAGGGTCATTTCCCTTCAGACCCTTCTAGCAGGCCTTTTTACTTTCTCGACCAATTTACCCGCATCAGCTCTGACGCTGGGAAAATCTGCTCTCACCGGCCTCGAGAACAATTCGCTCAAAGCCTTAACTCGAGATGCAGTTTTGGTGAATGTAAGTGCTGTGAAAAATACAACAGAAATGGAGAACTGGGCAGCTTCACAGCAGCGTGTGGGTCTCAGTGAGTCTCACTGACAACGTGGGCTCTGCAGGGCTCTCAGAAGGACACCAGGACTGCTGGGCACATGCCACCCCAGTGACCCATGGCCCTGACAATGTGCACATGCGTGTTCTGCACACGGGGGTAGCAGGATCTGACAATGCACACACATGTGTTCTGCACACGTGGAGGGAGGGGGATCTGACAATGCACACACACGTGTCCTGCACCCTGGGTGAGAGGGGGATGTGACAATGCACACACACGTGTGTTCTGCACACGTGGAGGGAGGGGGATCTGACAATGCACACACGCGTGTTCTGCACACGTGGAGGGAGGGGGATCTGACAATGCACACACACGTGTCCTGCACCCTGGGAGGGAAGTTGCACTCCAGGACATGCACTCCTGGTCCCCGAGAAATGTTCTCTTCTGACCCAAAGCTGCTTTGTCTATTTTTTGAGGACACTAATGAGGTCCTTCACAGAATTATTTTAAACCAATTTATTTGTGTATATTGATCCAAAAAAAAAAAAGCACAAACTTAGTGATAACAAATTGGACTAGAGAAAAACACAGAGAAGCCAGTGAACACAGCTCACGTAGGGAATGAAAAGACGTAAATTAGAGAACACAACCGTGAACACTATAGAAGAAAAATGTCTTGGAGCAGAAACTAGATCCTGCAGCTAATCAGCAAAGCAGGACCCAGGAGAAGATGCCAAGTGTCAGTGACTTCGCCTCCCATCTCTCCAGTGCCCTGGTGTAGATGAGATTTCTAGCTGATGTGCTTGAAGCCTGCAGAGGAACTGCTTTCATTTTTTTTGCCACAAGAGCTCACTACTGGTTCTCAGGATGGCATCTGATCTGGCAGCTCCTCTTCCACTACTTACAGATTTTCCGCTCAACCTTCTCTGTCATTCCTTTCAATTTCTAAGGCATGTCTGATACCATTTATATTGATCTTACCTAACTGAGGAGCTTACGATTAGAAAAAGACCTGAAACAACCTTGTTATTCAGTGTACTACACTGGATGAGGGTGCCCTGGGAAAGGGTTTCTCACTCTTGCAGAAAACCATCAGTGTGGGGTTGTGGGAAGTGCAGACTGAGCTGAGGAAGCAGGCCAGGGCAGTGCCAGNCCTGCGGCACTGAGGCGTCTCCTGCAGCTTCAGGAGCCACGTGCCCTGCCGAAGGTGGGTCAACTCCTCTGCAAGACGCAGGGCAGCTACCAGCTTTCTCACAGTGAGCTACAAGATAGACTTGTTCACCTTCTTACAAAGTTCACCTTATACCATACGGCATTAAACACAGGATTCTGATCGCTTCCAGTGCTTTTTTGATCGCTTCCTGCCCATCAGTAAAATCCCATTACAAACAGAAGGACGCAAGGAGGCCGCCCTGAAGCTCAGGCCGAGAAAGCCAGTGATTTCTCCAGGCTTGTGTCAGCAGCAAAATGAAATCCCAGCCTTGGAGGGAGGGGAAAATTGGAGGTTTCAGAAGAACAAAGAGAAGCCCTTTAAAAAATGGATAGACGTTAATGTAGCCGCTTCCGAAAGGCCCTTGACTTCCCCTCCCACTGGGAGGGTCATTTCCCTTCAGACCCTTCTCAGAGGCCTTTTTACTTTCCCGACCAATTTACCCGCATCAGCTCTGACGCTGGGAAAATCTGCTCTCACCGGCCTCGAGAACAATTCGCTCAAAGCCTTAACTCAAGATGCAGTTTTGGTGAATGTAAGTGCTGTGAAAAATACAACAGAAATGGAGAACTGGGCAGCTCCACAGCAGTGTGTGGGTCTCAGTGAGTCTCACTGACAACGTGGGCTCTGCAGGGCTCTCAGAAGGACACCGGGACTGCTGGGCACATGCCACCCCAGTGGCCCATGGCCCTGACAATGTGCACACGCGTGTTCTGCACACGGGGGTAGCAGGATCTGACAATGCACACACGTGTGTCCTGCACCCTGGGTAAGAGGGGAATCTGACTATGCACACACTTGTGTTCTGCACATGTGGAGGGAGGGGGATCTGACAATGCACACACGCGTGTTCTGCACACGTGGAGGGAGGGGGATCTGACAATGCACACACACGTGTCCTGCACATGTGGAGGGAGGGGGATGTGACAATGCACACACACGTATCCTGCACACGTGGAGGGAGGGGATGTGACAATGCACACACACGTGTGTTCTGCACACGTGGAGGGAGGGGGATCTGACAATGCACACACACGTGTCCTGCACCCTGGGAGGGAAGTTGCGCTCCAGGACATGCACTCCTGGTCCCGGAGAAATGTTCTCTTCTGACCCAAAGCTGCTTTGTCTATTTTTTGAGGACACTAATGAGGTCCTTCACAGAATTATTTTAAACCAATTTATTTGTGTATATTGATCCAAAAAAAAAAAAAAAGCACAAACTTAGTGATAACAAATTGGACTAGAGAAAAACACAGAGAAGCCAGTGAACACAGCCCACGTAGGGAATGAAAAGACATAAACCGTGAACACAACCGTGAACACTATAGAAGAAAAATGTCTTGGAGCAGAAACTAGATCCTGCAGCTAATCAGCAAAGCAGGACCCGGGCGAAGATGCCAAGTGTCAGTGACTTCGCCTCCCTTCTCTCCAGTGCCCTGGTGTAGATGAGATTTCTAGCTGATGTGCTTGAAGCCTACAGAGAAACTGCTTTCATTTTTTTTGCCACAAGAGCTCACTACTGGTTCTCAGGATGGCATCTGATCTGGCGGCTCCTCTTCCACTACTTACAGATTTTCCGCTCAACCTTCTTTGTCATTCCTTTCAATTTCTAAGGCATGTCTGATACCATTTATATTGATCTTACCTAACTGAGGAGCTTACGATTAGAAAAAGACCTGAAACAACCTTGTTATTCAGTGTACTACACTGGATGAGGGTGCCCTGGGAAAGGGTTTCTCACTCTTGCAGAAAACCATCAGTGTGGGGTTGTGGGAAGTGCAGACTGAGCTGAGGAAGCAGGCCAGGGCAGTGCCAGGGCAGTGCCAGCCCTGTGCTCCTTGGTGGCCTTCCTGTGAGCCCTCTCTTCCTTTCCTTCAGGCTGCCCATATGTCAATTGGGAAGGCAGACACCAGGGGCGCGCTGAGAGTGATGTCACTGAAGCAATTTGCAGAGCAGGCTCAGTCCTTATAAACAGGAATCACGATATTTTAAAACCAGTGGCCTATCCTTGGTCATGCCACTTTGGGCAGTACCTGATGTAATTAGGACCCTGTGGGACTGCAATGATTTTTTTTCCTGACTCCACTGGCCCTGGCTCCAGGGTGGTGCTCCAATCGTTAACAGCCAACACTGCTCCGGGTTGAGTGTGGCCTGTCAAAGGAGAGTTCTCACCGAGATGTGGTGCCCTATGGCATGGGATAGAGGTAGGGACTGGGGATCGAACTTCAACCAGAAAAGGGAGAGCAGATCTCTTGCATGCTGTGATACAGCAGATTTAAAATTACGTCTGTAACTCCAGGACATGACACTGCATAGTTCTGACACAGTCTCACAGGAGAGCAAAGGTAATTAATTCATTATCTAATGAGTTTGGTTTCTCCAGCCATATAGAAAATTCCTTAAAAATCAGAAAGATTTCCTCTTTTTTCCCCTGTCATTCCTAGTACCTGGTGCAGCATTAGAACCTAGAGCAGTACTGGTATCTAGTGCAGAACTGGCACTTACAGCAATACCATTACCTAGGGCAGTAGTGTACCTACAGCAATACCATTACCTAGGGCAGTGCTGGTACCTACAGCAATACCATTACCTAGGGCAGTGCTGGTACCTACAGCAATACCATTACCTAGGGCAGTGCTGGTACCTACAGCAATACCATTACCTAGGGCAGTGCTGGTACCTACAGCAATACCATTACCTAGGGCAGTGCTGGTACCTACAGCAATACCATTACCTAGGGCAGTGCTGGTACCTACAGCAATACCATTACCTAGGGCAGTGCTGGTACCTACAGCAATACCATTACCTAGGGCAGTGCTGGTACCTACAGCAATACCATTACCTAGGGCAGTGCTGGTACCTACAGCAATACCATTACCTAGGGCAGTGCTGGTACCTACAGCAATACCATTACCTAGGGCAGTGCTGGTACCTACAGCAATACCATTACCTAGGGCAGTGCTGGTACCTACAGCAATACCATTACCTAGGGCAGTGCTGGTACCTACAGCAATACCATTACCTAGGGCAGTGCTGGTACCTACAGCAATACCATTACCTAGGGCAGTGCTGGTACCTACAGCAATACCATTACCTAGGGCAGTGCTGGTACCTACAGCAATACCATTACCTAGGGCAGTGCTGGTACCTACAGCAATACCATTACCTAGGGCAGTGCTGGTACCTACAGTGTGAATCTGTGTGCAGGGGCCCAGGGGTTTCTCCCCACAGCTGCACACAGAGCTATATCCCAGTGCATGGCAAATTCCACCAGCCACACACAGTGACCAGGCAGAGAACAGCAGTCAAAAAATTAGCCCTATGAATCTGTGTGCAGGGGCCCAGGGGTTTCTCCCCACAGCTGCACACAGAGCTATATCCCAGTGCATGGGAAATTCCACCAGCCACACACAGTGACCAGGCAGAGAACAGCAGTCAAAAAATTAGCCCTATGGGGTAGTTAAAAAAAAGGGGGGGGGTTCTAAATGGTGCAGCCACTTTGGATTACAGTTTGATAGTTTCTTATCAAGTTAACATACAGTTACTATAGGCCTCAGCAATTCCATTTCTAGGTGTTTACCCAAGAAAAGGGAAAACATACCAGATGAAAATCTGTGTGCTAACGTTCACAGCAGTTTTATTCAAAACTGCTCCCAAACTGGAAACAATTCATATGTCAATCAAACATTGAATGAATACACAAATTATGGTACATCCATGCAATGGACCACTCTTCAGCAATACAACAATGCATACCCGTGGGTGAGTCTAAGATGCAATCATGTGAACAAGGAAGCCAGCCGCACGAGACTCGAACTGTGTGACTGCATTTGCATGACGTGCTGGAAAAGGCAAAATTGTAGGACAGGGGACAGGGCACTGGCTGCCAAGGACAATTCCGGGTGTGGAGAAGGGCACAGTGGGACATTTTTACGGACAGAAATGTTATGTATCTTGGCGTGGGGGAGCTTATGTGATTGTATGCATTAGTCAAAACTTACTGCACTATACATTTAAAAAAACGTAAACTTATCACTTGTAAACTGTACTACAGAAGCCTGTAATTGCATACATGTGACCAGCGTGTGCTCTTCTCATCAGCCTTCCCACCTGTCGTCTGGACAGACTGGGCCCTCCCACGCCCTTGATGTTGAATCTAAGCCAGCGCAAACTCCGTGGGGAGTGGGGCGGGGGCTTTGTCTAGCCCTCTGCTAGGGACAGTCCGGAGCACAGAGAAGAGAGGAGGTGATGTAAAAAGAAAACAAAATAAACCAAACAGCAAAATATATGTGGGGCCTTTTGCTGTCCATCCCCATGCCCAGGACAGGCACGAGCTGGGTGCTCAATTGTTTTTTCGCCAAGAGTAAACGTTCAGCCTGCTGCCCACTTCCACCAGGCTCAGCCATCCAGGGTGCCAGCTTAATGCATGAGAGCTTTTCTCTCTGGAGAAAGATCCATGAGCAAGAGGGGAGCTGCCTCGGGGTGTGCATAGCTCTTCCCCAGGTGATCGATCTCCAGGTGAACATACGTGCCCCTGGTTTTGTGTGACTTAAAACTGGCCCTACTATTCCTCAACACGAGAAAGCGATCAACAGCCATGACAAAGAAAAGAAAAAAAAATTCACAGTGTTAGATGCAATGACTTGTAACATTCAGCGTGTTTGTCTGCAGCACACTTCCCAAATTGCAAGAATAAATATGAATAGTTGACTTAACAGCTGGATCCCACTAGGTGGAGCCCAAGGGAAAGGCGAGTTTGGGCAGGTCCAGGAACAGGATTAAAATGAACATCGCGGTGCCCCTTCACGGGGATGGATTAGACCACCAAAGAGCAGCCTCTGTCTCATGTCTTCAGTGCAGACTTTGATACCATCACGCCTTTACTGAGTATCATTAAATAAATCTCCAAGAACATTGTTAGTCTGAGATCCAGCACTGTTTCTCTGAGTCTGTTGAAAGGACAAGGAAATTAATGTTCCAGGGGAAACTTCAGTTGCTTGTTTCCAGAGACAGAAGCACTATTTCTCAGCTCCACTGTGGCTCTGGGCGTCACTTAGCAATGGCAGCAAGTGAAGCAGGAAGCAGGCCAGTCTATCCCAGCTCCACACTAAAATCACTAAGGTAACTCTTAGAACGATCCTGAGGCCCCCTCCTCGGAGACTCCAGTTTAACCAGCCTGGGGCAGGGCCCGGGCATGTACATTGCACTAGTCAACATTGCTTAGTTACTTAATTCACATCCTCAAACTATTGACCAACACGTATGGAACAAGGGACGTGAATGTCCAGTTTAGGATGAACAGGCAGCCTGATGAAATGACGAATGGTGTATTTTCACTTCATTTTCAGAAGGATCTGTTTGTTTGAAAATCGTTTAGACATGCTGAGAAAGTCCTTGAGGACATTAAATTATTCCATTGGAAAGAATGGTTGAAACAGGTGGAAATTCACCTGCTGACTAACTTCGGGCCTGTCACTGAGACTTGCACCACGGGAAAGAAACCTCCTGGTGCAGCCTCCTGTGCAATTTTTATCATGCAAAGTCATCTTGTTGTCCATGCAACAGCCACTGGTTTTGCAGACACAGGCCAAGCCCTCCTACTGGACTCTTGTCTGATGCCTTAGAAGGATGCAGATGAAAATGTCAGGTAATAAGTGCATGCTGAAAACATTCCCTTCGGAAAAATTATGTCTACAACGAGATAAGTGGCAATTTAACACAAGGATAAATTACAGCATAAAATGAGAAGCAGTGCTGACTCTCGGAGTTCAGGTAGTTGGAGAAGGGTTTTTAGAGGATGTGATTTTCAAGTTGGGGGTTGAAGGATTGGAAGGAGTTGGATGAAAAATGCACAGTGAGCAAACCATTTCTGTTGTACCTGTGTGTGTGTGGTGGGGGAATGGGGCAAGCCAAGGTGTGGACACCCAGAAAGACACCTGTGCTTGGCAGCAGCGATGGATACGTTGCTTGATGTGGCTCCTTTGCAGAAGGCAGCACGTGTGTCTTTCTTCTCCCGTGTTACAGACAAAACTCACCAGCCACGCACCCCTCCCCAAAGAGCCGGGCATGGCTTTCACCTACTTTTAAAATCAGAGCTCCAGGGAGCTGTTACTAATTGATCAGAATTAGCACTGAGGATGAAATTTATTTTCTGTCCCAAATGTAGAGAAATTGTGGGGAGTGGTGAATAATGAGATTTGGCCATATTCCGGAAGGTCTTGGTGTCCACCATGAACAGACCCTCATAGTATGTTTTGTGCACCAAGGAAGGTGCTTACACAGCATCTCATTATCGTACAGAATTCCATATGACCTGTACACAAACCTATCTATAAGTTAGGCATTTTATATATGCAGTGAGTGTGTCCAAAGAAGCAAAGCAATTTTTCCATGAGTACACAGGTAGAGGGACTGGCTGGGAATTTATTCCCAGATCTATTTGACGCTGAAGTCCATGTTTTTTGGTAAGAGGATTTTAGCAGGAGAGAAGGAGAGAAGGAAGGAGGATGGGACGGAGGAGCAGCTAAGACAAGAATTACACCTAGAGCTATGAGCTGTCCATAGTTCTGAAAATCTGTGGAAGCCAAATAACGATGGGATTCTCCCCTCCATGCCGTGGTAGAGACACATAAATGCTGTTCTAAGATCATCTCTTTCTTCTGCATCTTGGCTGCACCTTGCTCCTTGCCCAAGATATACAAACAATTCTGGTCGTGCACCTTCTGGCTGCTGTGAGGAGGGTAAGCATGTCTCTGTGTGTGCAGGAGCAGGAGCCCTGGAGACTCATGTGCAGAAGGAAAGGGCTGGAAGGGAAACCATCGTTGCCCTCCTGAATTCACTGCTTGGAATCTTCTCCTGCACCAGGCTCAGCTCACAAGGGAGCAGGGGCTGCCAAAGACTTAATCAGAGGGACATGGCCTATAAACACTCAAAATCTGTCTTCATTTTCCTGGAGAACGCCAGCTACCCCTAGTCACAATTAGTGTGGTTTCTACATTGACTGAGCTCTCTCACATTCTGTGTCTGCATTATTCCATCTTCCCCCCCAGGCCTCCTAATTGAATCCAGGCTTCTAATCTTCTCTTTCCTCCAGTCTACTCTACACAGAAGCATAAACCTAATTTAAGCTTACCAGTCTCATCACATTTCCCTTCTGCGCTAAGTGTTTGGTGTGTTCTTATTGTAAAGACCAATCACACTGGGGTGGTGTTTAGCTTGTCCACACTCCAGGCACATCCTAAAACCCACCCAACCCTGTCTCTACCCATGTAGAGTCCCAGGTGAACACTCCAGCTCCAGCCTAACCTGGCACCTCACTAATTCCAGGAAGTACTGGCTTATTGCAAAGGCCAAGCTTGTTTAATGCCTAGAATATCTCCTTCTGTCTCCATCTGTTAACAAACAAAACCTTACTCAACTATAAGGCTCAACTCAAGTCACCTCCGTTCTTGAGACCGTTCATGAAATCAGTGACGTCCACAACTCTCACTTCCTTCTTTGGTCCTCCGTGTTGAAAATACTCATTGGAGGCACTGTACTGTACATTGTTGTAGAAGTCTGTGTCTTTCTTTTCAACAAGATTTTGAACTCCTTAAGGACAGAAACCATGCTTTGTTGCTCTATAAAATATTTCAATAAATATATGCTGACTTATAGTGTCTTTTCTGCTTCCACTGGAGGCAAAACAATAATGCCTGAAAATCACTGCAGCAGATCAGAATGAGAAAAGATGAAAAATAATTGATTGGGCACTGAGAATTGTAGATAGTTGAGGCTACAGACACCTCGTTTAAGAGGGAAATTAAAATTACATAGGCATTATAATTACCTGAGTGTCATAAAATAAGGCTCAGCTTAGGAAAGTTGTGAAAAAGAATGAAAGTTATTGAAGATATGAAAGTTATGAAAGGGAGTATTATTATTGCAGAGGCATATTATCCCTCTACTTGTAACAGAAAGGATTTGATCTGGCCGGAAAATAGAGTTTGATGATATTTAATTAGAAGACTACAAATATATACATATATTGGGTAGAGACTACAATACTAAGAACTAAGTGCTCACTAGAAGTAAAATTCTCTGTTGTATGTTTTGCATATATCATTTCACTTAATTTTCATAAGAAGCCTATAAGATAGGCTCTGTTGTCATCTTTTTAAAAATATGGAAACTAAGAGCTGTGGAAGTAAAACAGCTCTCTCCTGGTCACACAGTGGCAGAATTCAGGTCTGTGTGACTGCACAGCGGAGGTTCCTCACCCCTGCATTATGCTGTTAGGCAAGTGCTGGGCATCGTGCTCATGTCTGTGACCTAGACATAGATTTTTGTAATGAATGGAATGGTCCTCTGCTTCTCAGTCCATAAAGTTAGAGCATAACTCCAGGCAGAAGGAATCTGTGTCTCATTTTATTATTTTCACAGATACAAAATGTGACTTTAAAAAGTCAATTGGAATTGTAAAGGAAGACAATTTTTGCACAATTTTGCTTGGTGACTGAAAACTATCAACAGGTGAGGGAAGTGAAGGCAACAGTATCCACAGAAAGGGACTGTCACACTGAAAAAGTACCTTTGAACACTTTGCAGTTTCTATCCTAGTATTGCTCTGAGTTTGCCAGACTCAAAACTGCCAATGCTACCTCATGAAGGGGTGTGCTCGATTTTCCTTAAAATTGATTTCTGTTACAAGAGGAGCTGATTTTCTCTAGTCCGTGTGACTTTCAGAACAATCTTGATAGATATGAGACTGCATATTCCATATATACATGTACACACATACTCATATATACATATAAGTATATAAAATATATGTAAAATATATCCATAAAATATATGTATATTTTTTAAAGAACTAAAGCCAAAGGCAAAGTAAATCAAGAAAGGTCATGCCAGGAACATGTCAAGAAGCAGACAAGTCTACAAAAGAAACGTATGAAAATATATAACGGATCCTTGATAGAGAGCATTTAGCAGGCTATAATCACTTCTGTAGAAGATGACTTTATTTTGTTGAAATTCAGAAATAAAAACTTTTCATGAAATGCTTTATGTTAAAAATAACTAGCTTTAATTCTGTTTAAATAAACAAATTTGTGTAAAAGACACATGTCCTTTAAGAATACAATATTTGAAAACTTGGTATGTGAAAGTCAAACGGGCCTCCCTTAGGTGCTAGATCTTTGAATAGATGAAAATTCTATTGTCTTGGGATTCTTTTAACTCCAGCCATTATTCACAAGGAGAATTCCACCTGGCTCCAGCTGCAGAGGTTAAAACTACAGCAAGAGAGACGGAGAAAGAGTGCGCCCTCTCCAAATTCTCCTCCACCATTTGCAAAAGGGAAAGAAACCAGAAACCAGAGGACATTGAAAATTAATTAGACCCTTCTCTGTGACTGGTTGGAAAGCCTGAAGCTAAGAAAAAAAATCAAGCTATGAACAACAAATAATCCCATCCTGAGGACTGAATGGCCACTGGCTTGAAGACAAGAATTTAGAGAAAGGAGTGAAGGAACAAGAGGTGAGAATTTATGAAAAAGGTGCAAATCTGTGTCTTCCGAACTATCACAAAAGGTCTTAATGAATAATGAAATTTAAGTATTTTCTATATGAATAATGAAATTTTCTATATGAATAATGAAATTTAAATATTTCAGTTAAGACACTTTTATTTTTAAAAGACCAATGTGCTTTCATCTCTATCAAAAACCCACCTACAGCACAATCCTTAACACCCTGGGCCATTTTACTCGCCTGTCACTGGGTCTAGGGTCAGGGGAACCATAAACAGTTGGCCATTGAGGGGCCACACAGCTCCTTTTGAAGGCTGAAGTTGGAAAAGCTCCAGGCATGAAGGGCTGTCTAGTTCAGAAATCCACTGTCTTATTCATACAAATAAGATTTTGGCAATATTTGAAATTAATTCATTGATTAATTTCCCATAGATGATTTTATGGCAAAGGGGAAGAGTTGGGGGGGCTCATGCAAGGCCATTTCTGGCAATGCTGGTTCAATTCTATGGTGACAGCATGGGAAGTTTGTGGAAGATACCAACATTAATAAAGCAAATGTATTTTACAGGGCCTAAATTATAGCTTAGAAGGGCCACAGCCCTGTAGTTTAAGGTATAGCCTAACTTTTTAGAATTGCACATAGAAATGCTAAGCTTGAGAAAAACAGAAAGCTTTCCCAGGACTAAAGTCTCTGTTGTAGATAAAAAAATTGTAACACAGCAAAAATGCTTACTCTAAAGGCAGACATCCTTGGTGCAGCTAAACCTAATGATGGGAAAGTATGTGAGCTAAAGACTTCAAGGTTAATGATTGGGGGATGTTCCTCATCTCGCCTTCAGCTGTTTCTTTGAGTTTCTTGGGGAACTAAGAGTTGCCATGATGATTATCTCTGTTCTTTTTGTAACCACCTGTGTTCCTTTTCTTGCCTGGAGAATAAAAACTGAGAGAAAACCTCATTAGGGGTTATTTCCTAGGAATTCTTCCCTCTTGAAAGAATTGCCTGGGATTAACCCCTTCTGGGCCTCTCACTGCTCTGGAGAAATGGGCTTTGAGTAATCCTTTGCATCTCCATCACCCTGGTGACAGACGTTCACTTTGTCATCCACCAGAGATTGTTTTCCAGGCAATGTAATAAGTAATCTGCTACATCTTTCAATAAGGTAAGAATCCTTAGAAAGGAAATAAACTAGCATTTCACTAAAAATCCTACTTTTACAGCTATACTGTTGTTCTCCTCCTTGTAAAATTGGACCTTAATTTTAATTAATCCAAAGAGTTTGTGTTAATGGCATGGGGTTTGGAGTGAGCCAGACTCATGTTGGGATTCCAGCTCTGCTGTATCCTATCTGTGAGATATCAGGGAGGTGACGTAACCTCTCAGAGCTCTCACTTAAAATGAGGATAAGAATGCTTTTTTTGCAAGTTGTTGAGCTGGGGTGAAGATGCATAAAAGCCGATCAATAAGTGATGGCAATTATAATTACTATTATTATTTTTAAAATAACAGAAGCACCTCATTATGTATAGGTATCATCTGTGAGGAGGATTGTCACAGGCTCCAGGTATCTGAGCACTGAAACTGAGAGTATCTTGTCCTTAGGTTTCCAATTCAACTGGCAAACTCCTGTGCCAAGTTCTCAGAATGTTTGTCCTAAATGTAGTAAAATATTAATACAATATGTTAGGCATAAACTGCTTTTAGAATTTTGAGTTTTACAAATTTATACAAGACGGAATGAAATATCCATCTATAACAAATTCCATTGTTCCCAGAAAAGGCAGATAAATCTCAAGGCATAATTATATTCCTGCCTGCCATGACCTTTGGAGATGTATATCTGCTTGAAAAAGAGTAGAAAAATTCCTCTTTACTGACGAACATTTGGGTTTGTATTTGAAATATGCTTTTAATGAAAAATTCCTAAGGATATTTTTACTATGGTAGGCCATCTTCAATTTCTTTGGGCTTAATTTTTCTAATAATCTAACAGAATCTATCAACCTAATTTTGCTGCATATCTAAATACACCTTTCCTCTGAAGTCCACATGGAATTATTTCTTCATGTTTGTTTTCCAAGGACGTGCCCGCATTCTAGCTAAGCCTGGAGAACAGACGGACAGCAGCAGCTGTAAACATTCATGCTGTGATTAATGATCTCTTATGGAACAATATTTCTCAGCAGCTCCTGCTCTTTGTTTAAGTCTGCTTGGGAGAATCAGGATGCCACAACCTCAAGATTCACAGGATCCGACACAACCCGATCTGCAGCACGATTCAGTTTCTTTATAAGCATCTCCCGAGCACCTAACCTTTTCACCTTTTCAGAGGATTAGGATAGAAACCATGCGGGCTATGAATGGGGAAGATGAGGTGGGACAAGAAGGCCAGGAGGACATTGTAAGAGAAAGGGGACGGGAGGAGAGAGGGTGGGGGAGGGGGAGAAAGGAGGAAGAGGTGGGGAGCGACGGAAAGAGTAAAACTGAAAGCAACAAAATGTCTTCCCATCATCCCTGCTGGATTTTCCTAGTTCTCCAAAAAAATTTTTTTTCCTAAATCTGCATCTGACTTAACAAATGGCCTCACCACACTTTAACCAGTGTCTGTACTGTCCTTGAATTGCAAAGACAAAGCTGTTGGCAATGCACCCAAACGCTGTACATGGGTAGGTCTACCCAGCACTGAAAACTAAAAGTCTCTCTTGCCCTCATTCTTTCCTTCCCACCCACACTTCTGGGTCCCAAATCATGCACTGTGCAATCTGAGGTTGCAAAATGGCATAAAGCTGGGTGGCCCCATCAAAATGGGCAATGACCTTGCACCTAGGAGCACAGCAAAGCTCAGAAAAGCCCATAAAACACGCACACACACGCACCACCGATTAATCACCTGGGGCTATAGGGTAGAGAGCAGCTCTTTGTACCCCTTGCTCAAACTGACGGGTTCATCCTGACCCCTTCCACAGTGCTCTGCTGAATTTGTGATCATAGCAGTTTACCACAATCCACGAATATGTTTGGGTTTACTTCTGATGACACGAGAGAGGCTTCCCTTGTAGTAGTGTGGTCATAACAGAAACCCTCCTGGGAGTCCCAGGGCCAGCCCACATGTCTGAGATGGGGCGGCACCTGATTACAAGGACAGGGGTAAATCTTGCTCCACAGAACCTCGAGGTTCAGGAATCAGAGCAGAAAGTAGGCAGAGTTGTTGTAGGGAGGGAGCTTCACAAATGGCCAAGTAGCTGGGCTTGAATGACCCTCTCGATATCCTTAGTGTAGTTGCCTGGGGACGAGTCACAGAGGTCCCAGCAATATCAGGCAGGACCCTCCAAGACACCCAGTTCCCTGCCCTAAGGGTTAACAACTAGTCAATATTCTACCCTTCACTTGTTCTGCAGGTTTCAAATGAAAAGAAAATGAAAGAACACTCTTACCCATGAGGAATTTTGCTCAGGACATAATATCCGGTATAGGAGTGTTGATATATCTGAAACAGACAAAGAAAATAAAAAAAGCATTGAGACTGTGATATTTTTCAAATCACTGTGAATCCTAACAAACATCAGTGGACCAAAAGTAGCTAATCCAGAAACCTGGAGGAGGCAAAGTCTTTTATTTACCTACGAAGTTAATTTGCATGTCCTGTTTATTTTATTTCCATCATTTATAATGGTTTATAGGGCAGCCAGAGGCTCGATGTCATCTCTATGGCTACCTGGTTTGTGATTAAATTAGGAGCACAGATTTCCAACTTAACTAAATATAGCACAGGACTAATGAGGACACCGTAGTCACTGGAGACTGACAGACACAGTCAGCTAGACCCGATGGGATGGTAAGACCCACGTACTGCTGGAGTTCTAGCAAATCATGGCAAGGGGTCAGCAGAACTTCTGCTGTGTATCTGCAGTGAGCTGCAATATTGAAATCAAGACAGGCTCGACTGGTTAAACTTGACCCTCTGTACAACCTGACATCTATCTTTCAGTTTCTGAGAGAGTGGTCAATGAAAACACTGTGCAAGCAGTAGGAGGTAGTGCGGCTTTCAAGATGGAGGGAACAAAAAACCAAAGTAGTGTTTCCAAACTCCTACCCCCAGATCTTGGATGCCCCCTCTCTCAAATCTTGAGCCAGGAGATTGCTGCCCAGTCCATAAGTGCAATGAATAGAATTCAAGGGATACCTCCAAGAAGGGAGAACAAATAGTTTGAGAAACGTGAGCATCCCCCACCTGCAGCTTTCTGGATAGAGACCCTCCCCAGTGTGTGCAGGGCCATGGGTCACTCTGTGGGGCTGCAGTGAGGACCACATTCCACTTTCCTCTCCTCCACCTGTGCAAATTCTGAGGGTTGTCTGTGTGGCTAAATGTTCAGTGACTAGCATTTAACACCATCTTTCTACAGATAATGGGTGAGGGACACGGAAGCAAAGGAAGACATGGCTCATGCAGAGTGTGTGGAACAGGGGCATGCATTTGGGGTAATGATGATGAAAACAAGCCTGCTAAAGAAGACAGGCAGGACTTTAGTACCACTGATTACCTACCTAGTCTGGACCACTGAATAACTTTCAGGAAATCACAGCGCACTTGGAGATATTTGGAAAAAAGGGGCCGGATAGAAAAATAAACAGCACTTAAATTCCAATAAGCTGGTGCTTGCAGAGACTGAGACTCCTGAACCGGAAATATGGAGCCCAGGTCACCTGCTGCAGGGCAGTGGGTAGGCAGATACTGCTTTAGTAATACAGAAATACCCACTAGGGAACTCAGCCATGCAGGAGAACTTTACGGAGCAACCAGAGTAATCTAACAATAAACACATGAGTCTAACTCAGTTGGTTATTTCTGAAGTGTCATGTGGTGCTGATTCCCCAGAAGAAAGGGAGGACCTGGCACTAGATCCTACATCCTGAGTGGGTTGCTGCTCGGAGAGAGCCCATCAGGGGACCTTGCACTGGGTCTAAACAATGCCGCTGTGAGCAGAAAGAGCTTCCTCAGAGGCAGGAGCTGGAGGTTGATGGATCTGCCCCATCTTTGCACAGTTATGATACATTGACAGGTGGTGCCGTTACACAGTGTTGCTAAACTCTCCTTCCAAAACCTCATCTCACTTTATTTCACAGTATCCCTAGGCAGGCAAAAGGTTACTAATGTTTGTTAAGAGGGGAAACTGAGATACAGTAAGAGTAGAGGGGGACGGAGGGAAGAGAAAGGGGACAGGAGGGTGGAGGGACAGGAGTGAGGGGACAGGTGGAGCCTAACTGTGTACCTTCAGGTGTTGGCTGGTCTTAGCGACTCTAACGAGCAGAACATGGCAGAAAGGATGATGTTAGAGTTCTGAGGCCAGGTTCTAAAAGGTACTGTGGCTTTCCTCCTGCTCTCTTTCCCATTGCTTGCTCTGAGAACACCCAAGCAGCGCTATGGGGATGTCCATGGGGTGAGAGCTGAGGCTTCTCACCTTAGATCGCTCACAGCCAGCAAGGGGGGCCTCTCGCCAACAGCCATGTGAGTGGATGTGGACGTGGATTCTTCATCCCCAGGAGAGCCCTCAGATGACTGCAGTCCTGGTCACCACCTTGAAGGCACCTCACGAGAGACCCTGCACCACAGCCACTCAGCTAAGATGGCCCTGAATTCCTGACCTACAGTAACTATGAGATAATAAATGCTGGTTGTCTTAAGCCACTACATTTTGGGGTAATTTCTTACACAGCAATAGTTAAATAATATAGCTAGTTTAAATCCAGAGAAAACAGATAACTACTAAATCAGATGTAGATAAATCTCTTCTGAGTTCCTGGGTTCCCTCCCTATAAACTACAAGCAACTACTAAAAAAACCAGACAAACAAGTTTCTTATCCTAACAGTGTCAGTAGAGAAAGAGTGAGGGGCTGGGAGAGCATTACTCACAGACCAAAACCCTTGGAAGAAGCTGTTGAAATTACACTGGAGACGGTGACAGTGGTGCTGTTGAAGCTGGTGGCAAGAGTGACTAGCAGTTACGGAGCATGTACCACGCATTAGACACCACGCCAGCTCTTGAGCATAGAGGAACTCATTCATTCTTTTTGAGTTTGGATATTACTGTCCCATTTTTACAGGCAGGAAAATTGAATCTTAGGGAATTGAAGTCAACCTTGGTAGAATTTGATCTGAGATATATCTTTCTCTAATCCCTACTTTGGAAATTGCCTGAACATAGGGTCTATCTCTGAATGCTCAAGTTGAAAGACCAAGTTGATTGTCGTCAACTAATAAATCCAGGAGAGCAACAGATATAATCAATATGCAAAGAACATATACCACCTTTCTGGGCTGAAGGCCTATCTAATTCATCTAAAAACAGTGATTTGAATTCATTGCTTGGTTATACCACCCCCAAAACAAATACGAAGACATATCTTTGCATTTCTCTTTAAATATACCACAAGAGGACCTTACATTCAACTCAGTGAGTATCTCCCAAGTGGCACCCATGAGAAAAGGGAAGACCCTACAAGGGCCATGGGAAGAACCCAAACGAGAGAGTTGGGAAGTAGAGACAGGCAAACCCAAGAGGCTCTTCTGCCAAGGAAAGGTGTGAAAGGGGCACTCCAGAGAAAACTGGTCATGCACTGGGAGACCTTAAAGATAAAGCACAGGTGTGACCCAGGTGCTGCTCCTAGAACATGTGGAGTGGGAAGATGATGAAACAGTGTTCTTGCTCCAACTGAGACAATAAAATATCATTCCTTCCACAAAGTCTGCCCTCAACACAGAGCCAAAGAACCACGGGCATGAAGGAAATGCTATTCAAAGAGCACAAATTCAGAGAGTTTTCATTTGTACAATGTCTTACTTAGAAAGGCATTAAAAAAAAAGGTACATCTCACTGAAAGAATTTTTTCCTTAGAGAAAGACGAAATCATTCTTTTTTGTTTTGTAGACATGGTTGTGTTTGTTTTTTTCTTTAAACTAGATTCTACATATTTCTGATCACGGAAAAAGTACAGAGTCAGAAGTTAGTAAGGCTGGATTCAGTTACTATTCTGAGTACATTTTTAGAAGTTCATGAATATGAGTTACTTTAGTCTCAACCTTCACCATTACATTCCTCTTGCTAAATGAATGTATGGAAACTTAGTACCACAAACACCATTCACAAAATGGAAGTGATTCTAGCAATTTTTAAGAAATATATCGCACACAAAATAGTTGATATTGGCATCCAGTAATTATTTTTAAAAACTCAAGTGTTTGTCACAGGCAATTTCATATTTGGTCAGCTGCTTCCCTCTGAAATCTCCCTCTGCACAGAGCTTCCTCTCCTTCCTCCCCTCCCACTGACCCACACTTCAGACTCCTCCTGTCTTTCCTCTCTCAGCACCACTGTGCACATGGGGTGTTTTCTTAGGCCTCCCATCTGCTCACGTCGCATCCTCTTCCTCTATGAAATCATCTATTCTTGAGGTTTTTAACCATTGTCTAAGCAGTAACTCCCACAGATCCAGCTATAGTCCAATACTCCAGATTTCCACACAGACGTCTTCATCCCATGTCTCACAGGCGCCAGAAACTCAATATGCTCCAAAATAAACTCTACCTCAACCCTCAAAACCTCGTTCTACTTTGATAATTCCCGTTTCAGTTGGTGGATGCATCACCTACTCAGTAAACTAGTGGAAAACTTGGTTTTCCTCGACTCCATTCCGAGCCCCCTAGCTTTCCCTACTCCCACCCAATCGATCCCCAGATCGAGCCTGATGAACTTCTCAGATCTCTCTCAAATCCATCACCCACCCTTCATCCCCAGGGCAAGTGCCCTAATTCAGAACTTTCTTCCATCCTCCGTCTCCTGCAGAGGAACTACCAGGGTCCTTCCCAGGACCAACCTCCAAAGCCTCGACCCCATGCCCTTCTGCTTCTCATCGAACCTTAACGACTCCTCCACCACAGAACACCCTGCCTTGTATTTTTAAACTCTCCCGCGCCACTCTTCCCTCCCCCAAGTCTATAGAATATAACTCGAATCTCCCGCATAAACACAAAAAGCAAAAAAATCCCTGGCCATACTGCCCTTGAACTCCTTTTTAACTATCATGGCACTGTATAAGAAAAGTCTCTGCTGCTTCACCAGTTCAATTAAAAAAAAACTTATTAATGTATTTTAATTGACACATCATAATTGAACATATTTATGGGGTACAATCTGATGTTTTAATACATATGTACATCGTATAACGATCGGGTCAGTGTATCCATCACCTTAAGCATTTATCCTTTCTTTGTGGCGAGAACACTCAAAAGCCTCCCCTCTAGCTGTGACTTAATGTACAACACTCTGGTTGACTCTCTGCTCACTTCTAACCCACTGCGGTACTCCCGACATCCTCAAACTGCGCTCTCCCCGTGCATTTGCAACCGCCACACACGACGACTTCTTGTAGACTTCCAGCTTGCACCGTCTCTGCAGCATGAGGAAGGTGACAGGACTCTGTCCTTTCTTCACTCCATGCCATGCCCCCACTCCCTCCTGCCCTCTCCATCTGGCCTTTTTGCCTCTCTCCTGCTGCTGCAGTCCCCCGCACGGAAGGCAGGCACCAGCGTGCCACCCTGGGACTCCTCCCCTGCTGGTGTCACACTTGGGCTGGCAGGTCCCACTCATTTCTGCTTTCTCAGGCAGCTTCCTACTGAATTTTCACTTTTACACGTGATCTGTCCTCTCAGTTCTAGGCTCATATTTTTAGCTTGTGCTGGGCCTTTCAACAGGGATGCTTTTACCTTGAATTTTTATCCCGAATTGAATATTTTAAAAACTAAATACACCATTTTCATACTAAAAATTTATCTTTACTGTTCTTTCATCTACCTGGTCTCTCAGTAGAGAAAGACTGGAAGTGGCTTCAACCATTCCCATCACTAAACCTCCTTAGTGTCCAGGCACAGTTGGCTACCAAGTGTCACTGGACGTTGTAGCTTTGGAATGTCTCTAGTTTCACGCCACATTTTTACCCTCAGTGGCATGCCCTAGTTTGGGATGCCAACAGCCACCGGTGACCTTCCGGTGACTTGAGCCTCCCCCTCTTCCCATTGCCAGGAGAGTTCCTTTCTTAACCATATGCCAAGCTGGGAACAGTAGAAGAAGGTGGCTAGAGAAGTTGTGGAGGAGGACACAGCTGCTACTTTGTAGCTACGACCAATTCACAGCTTTAGAGCAAGACACACGTTCAATTCTCAGCCTGCTTCTCATTCGGTGGTAAACATGGACAATTTACTTAACTTCTCTGAGTCTTAGTTTCCTTCTATTTAAAATAGGTGGAAGACACTCTTTACAATAGCCAAGAG
>NW_007733736.1:16676-23842 GCF_000696425.1 Galeopterus variegatus | reverse complement strand
TGAGGCGCCTGGCGCTCAAACGTCCCCTCCTAGGGGCAGCTTTCCCTGACCCCTCATCCCCCCCCAAAAAAAAAAATAGGTGGAAGAGCTGTGAGTAGTTGCTAAGAAAATTTAAACCATGAGAAGGGAATAGAGAACACCCTTGTTTAAATTTTCGGGAGGACTGCATGGTCTAGTTACTAGCATTGCAGAGTCCATGAAGCTACTTTTTCTCCAGGCTTCTGGGCTTGAGAAAACAGCAACTCCAGTACAAATGTCAGAGTTGGAGCTGAGATTGTTGCCCAGGGTCTCTTTGGATTATGCACCTGGTCAGCTCAACCCTCTATCCATGAGTGTGTTCCAGTTAGAGCATCCTGTTGGGATGGAGGGTCTGCTGGAGTGGTCAGCTCCTCAGCACTGGTGGTATTTGAGCAGAGGTTGGAGAGCCTTCCCCAGGGGCGTTCCAGAATGGAAGCCTGCATTGCCACGCAGCTGGTGCTGGGACCTCTGCAATCCCTTTATCCAGCACTGGTGGTATTTGAGCAGAGGTTGGAGAGCCTTCCCCAGGGGTGTTCCAGAATGGAAGCCTGCATTGCCACGCAGCTGGTGCTGGGACCTCTGCAATCCCTTTATTGTTTAATCCCATAATTCCGCTTGGAGAAGAAGTGAAAAGTATCAGAAGGTGTAGATGAGCCCATGGTAAGATTTCCCAAGCTGGGACCAAGGCCCCCGTGGCTGGTATACATAGGTAAAGAGATAGAATGTGATGTCGTGATGTGAAAGGGGCTGAAAGCACAGGAGAAGATTAACACAGGAAAAGACAGAGGAGGCAGGGAAAGCAAGTGAGATTTGGAGACTGGGCAGTAGAAAGAGAAAAAAAGAAAAGTTATATGCATGAGAAGTCAGGGATGATATGGGAAAAAAATTAAAACCTGAAGAAGAAAAGTAAAAACACTAAAATGAAGCTGGAAAATGTTACATTTCTTGGCTTTAAAATTAAAAATAAGAAAAAGTTTTTGCTCAAAGCATTTACTTTCTCACAATTTTGAATTGTTCATTAGCAGATAAAAGGGAAATTCCATGAGGTGCTGGATGGCACAGTCACATCCAGTGCCACTGGGAGTTATCACAGCAGTCTGTCCCTACAGGAAGGAAAGCAATCTGCCTCCAAGACCCAAGCTGAGGTTTTGTGGACCCACAGGCCCTTCATGAAGGTAATGCCCTGTGACTATTCCTTTTGGACTCTGATAACCTTTTAAGAAGTCAGAGCAGATTGAACAATTAAGTCTGGATTCCAGGTGCCCTCTCCTACACCCCCTTCAGTTGATGGGGGAGAGGGGAGACGAGGAACCAAGCCTCATTTTTCAGAAGTATTTCATGAATTGCCACATTTACATGGTGTCATCCTAAATCTCAGTCTTGACAAAACTTCTTTAACAAAACCTTGCACTCCCGGTTTTAGTAATTAATTCCATGCGTTATCACAATCTTCCATCATCCAGCAGCGGCTGTGCTTTGGGGAAGCCCTCGAGGACCCACTCTGTGCAACGGCTAAGTCCCAGGTGGTATTCAGGGTAGAGGAGGTAGAAGCAGATCCCCTGATTATTTCATCCAGATTCTTCTTTGAATAATTCAAATAAATCAGTGGAGACAAGAGTGAACCTGTTTAGAAGGTCTTTCTGGGAAGAAACATTGTCCTACCTTGTCTAGAGACTCTCTCCCTTAACATTTGGAGAAATGGGGCCAGTTGTGAATGTCACTTTTTTTCTAGGAGTAAGAACAATAAGCCAAAATACTGTAGAGAACACGAGCAGGTTGGCCAGAGTCTGGAAGCAGCCACCTGAGTGGCAACGGGAGCAGGTGGAGGTGGGCTGCGCAGACGGGAGAAGATGCAGGGAGACCGACAGACGGGGAGTGTGAGACTGAACCAGATGACCATTAGGATTTCTTCCTACTCAGAGAAAGTCCTCAAGTGCCCAGGCGAGGATGTGCAGTCCTCGGCCCTACTTCCTGCTACTCTCGCTAGGTGCACAGGTTTAACTGCTTCTCGAAGTTGGCCGTAGCTGCCTGCACTTTGAATCAATAAGCTCAACCCTAGCATGTCAAGTTTGACAAGCTCCCGACTATCATACATGCACGATCCACAGTGCCTCCTTCCAGGGATTCTACAGAAGTCTCATCCCATTGCAGAGTCCATCTCAGTTCCATTTTCAACCTCCTGATTCATTGGTGTCTTTCTTTGGGCAGTGACTCAAAGACCAACATCTCGCCAGAACTTCTGACTTCCTGCCTGGTCTCTGTCCCTGCTCCTATGGCTGATGGTTCAGTGAATTACAAGCCCTGATGTTGAAACTGAACGGTGATGGGAAACTTCCTGAATGAATCAGTCCTCCCTATGGTGGCTTCTCCCCTCTCCACCAGAAGGTCATAAACACCCCTACATCCTAATGGCTATATCTAGCACACACTTCTGTACACCTTGCCAATTTATCTTATATCATGAAGTTAAACCTCTTGTAATGATTTAAAAAAAAAATTCTAGAAGACCCCAAATAACTGCATACAAATTGAAATATTCAGTAAAAAGTAAAGATGGTTAGTTCATATGACATAAAACAAATATTAGGAAATAATTCAAATAAACTAAATGTTTTCTTTTGTTTTTCCCCTGGTTGCATGTCTTTCCTTCCCCACTATATGGGACTTACAATTTAGTGCAGTCATCAAGGCAAAGGTTAAAACACAGAAGACACACAGTTGTTAGGCTCAAAATACAAAAGTAGTCGAGAGATCCTTAGGATTCAGTATTTATATCTCATCTCCTGCTCTGCTCCTGGAATAAGGAGTCTTCTACAAAACCTCCTAAACTTGAGAGGAGAAACGGTGATTTCTTCTTGTACCTGTCGCCTCTTGTACCTGTATACCTCAAATGTCTTCTGCCCTTCATATCACACCCAACCCTAATATACTTTAGTTTATTCTTTTGTGACTGATTCCTGTTCATTTAAGTCACTAGTAGAGACGTTTCTTTCACCGTCTGCTTTCTCCACATGCAATGCTTTTCAGTGATGCTATGAGGAGAACGTCTGAGCATAAAAACAATATGATTAAAAATGAGGATGCATCTAATAGAGTAAATGCCACATTTCAGAGATAAATAGTGAAAACTTTGGTTATGATTCCAATTGTTTCCAAATATACACCTCAAGAACATCTCTGACATCTAGATAAATCAGAGTAATTATTTTATCATTTCCTCCAGTCTTCACTTGGACATTTCAATTCCAACAGCCGTGTCCATGTGTCTTAGGCTCACATTCTGGAAACGAATGAAATCAGCCATAGTGTTGCCAGGAGGAAACTCGAAGGACGTGATCCAGGAGAATTTCCTTCCTAACTAATTCTCAAGAACATGCACCTGCATGCCATTCTGGAAACGAATGAAATCAGCCATAGTGTTGCCAGGAGGAAACTCAAAGGACGTGATCCAGGAGAATTTCCTTCCTAACTAATTCTCAAGAACATGCACCTGCATGCCCCACATTCCTCCCACGTGTGTCACACTCCTGTCCCCTCTTTGGCTGGCCACTGGGAGACACATGACTGATTTTCACACCAGGCCTGGCAGCTGACTTCCTCCTTCACTGCCTTTCTATTTTGCTGTTTTGCCAGACCTTTCTGCTGACTCATTCCTAATTTCACTTGAGAACAGAACATTTTTCTTTTTTGGCTTGATTCACTGTGTTCTTTCCCTCATCTGCGTATCCTGCCTGGAGGTCTAGCCTTTTGGAGAGGCAAGACACAAGTAAACAAAACTTCCTCACATTGCATAAGTCTTCACAACTTACAAAATACTTGTCTACATCCTTTAACTTGATCCTCACAGTAACTTCTCTTGTGTCTGGATCAACTTCTCCTGGCTTTGTCTTTATTTAAAAAGAAACTAAGGCTCCGAGATGCAAACCAATTCGCCCAGGGTCACATAAAGTCGAAGGAAGAGAATCAGGAGGTTAATGTCCTTATGTTTACAGCTTACAACTGTTCCCACGATAACATGCTGGTGAGAATGCTTCTCTACCCTAAACCACCTTTTTCGTACCAGCCAGACATGCTCTACCGATGCACGCATTCCCAAGAGAGCCACATCAAAGTGAAAATAACTGGGAAGATGAAGACTAGAGCCACAGTGAGCTAACCTGCTGAAAGGGATCAGCTCCTAACCAACTGAAAGCAAGACTCAGAGAATGGCCCAGAACCCAAAACAGGTGCTGAGGGCCACGGTGATAAATGGAAAGAAATGAGGGCAACTGAAGGAGCAAAGTCGGCCTGCTCTCCATACCCCCCCGCCAGCTGTGTGCCCGCCCTGCACCGCGCACTCCCACAGCGGCTCATGGACCTCCTCGGAGCCTCTCCCGCCATATTTCACCACCCGGACACCCTGGTCTCTCGGAGCACTGAGGTCAAGTGCATTGGGCTCACTTCCAACATCTGGTTCTCTTCCCAGGTGACTGGGGCTAATGGCATGGAGGAGCTCACTGGGTACCTGCCTACAATGACACAAAGACAAAAACCCCTCCATGCCTCCTCCACAGGAGAGCTCATGGGAAATAGCAACACGCTCGCGCACACACAGGCTGTGTCTAAACCAAAGGTTAGCATGAAGAGTCCTGTCAACTCAGCATCTTCCTTTCCTCCTCCGCTTCCTCCTCCTACCTTTAAAAAAAACATTTTGTGTGTGTGTTAACAAAAGTCACTGAAAAAGAAATCTGGAGATAAAAGGAGACTTTGTTTCAATGAACAGTTTGCAAAGGGGGAGACGCAGCCCTCAGTAGCAAAGGAAAGTGCGCTCTGCCAGAACAGAGGGTGCGTCGTCTTAAGAGCCGAGGTTCCCACCCAGGTTCCCGTTTGCTCTACCTGTATGAAAGAAGGATCCCTGCTTGCTCAGTCCTGAATTGGTGTGGCCCATTATGCAGAAGAGGGATCTGGCCTGCTGCGTCCCGGACAGTGTTAACACTTGGCAGGTGCAGACTGTTGACTGAATACGGGTGATGAGTGAACCCCCTCGCAGCAGCTACTGGGGCACAGGCCAGGGCAGGTGGCCCATGGAAAGCCTCAGACAGGCACGTGTGTGACCTCTAGTTGGCAAATGGCTGTCCGACTCTACTTAGACTTCAGACCCCGTTAGCCACTCTCAGGATCCATCTGGAGGAACTGGCTCTTTTGGAGTTCACAGTGTGTATCCACAGGATGCTAAATAGCTCATTAATTGACTTTTGGCAGGCCAGGTTCACAATACTGACATTTAAGTCTACAGTTCCAATCGTTAATTATTTATCACCTGCTTAACACCATGCTTGGATATGCTGTCCCATTAATATATGTCTACAACCAAATAGAACTGTCCTTCCATCTTCCTTCCGACCTTCCTGTCTGCCTGGACAGCAGAAACTTTCCTGGGGTCACTCAGGTGGGAGTGAGCCTTGGGTCCTTCTCCTGTCCCCAGGGTCAGTCACTCAATGGGCTGATCCCTCTGTCACCAAACCTTCCTCTCTCCCCTCCTTTTGATCTCCTCTGAAAAGAAGCCAGTACAGATGGGCCCTCTGTCTCAGTGGCTTCTAACTAGTTGCCCGTTTCTCCGACACATTCTTACCTATCGCTTCCTTCCATCTTCACGGACTTCAGCCTGTGCCCTTGGCCTCCCGAGTCATGGTCAAACCCTCACGTGACATTCAGACCTCCTGTGATTAGATCTCAGTCTGCAATTCCAGCTTCTCCAGGGTTAGCAGCTGCGCTCGGCAGCTCTTCTCCCAGAAACCCTGACCCTGCCCTCTGCCTGCCTTAGGTCAGGCTCCTTGCTCTACCTGGGCGCGCTTTCTTTTCCGGGGCCTATGTAAGTCCAACCCATCCTTTAAGATCTCGCTGTAACGTTCCTCCTCTACAGAGAGCTTCTTCATACAGAAGTTCTTTTTGTTATTATCATCATTATGCACATGTCTTGCTGCCCCATACAGGTCAAGGTTGAGTGAACTGAATGAAGACTCTGCCTGGATCTCTGCCACCCCTTTATTCCCCTACTAAGATGTGGGGGGTTGGGGGGACAACATTAGTTTCACAATAAATATGTAGAAACACAAGACCAACAACTTCACCATCATGACACGCTTCTGGTACTCAGGACAAGGTCCCTGCCAGGACTTCTCCAGCCTGGAGGGCGGCAGCGGGGAGCTCAGTCCCCAAGTGCATATGGATGCTGAACTGTGAACTGAGGGCCCCTACACTTTACCCTCAAAGTGCTTTGCGCTGGGTTGGTTAAGTGGCTGCACTGGGCACCAGGAGCAGTGGCAGAGTCTGCTGTGGGTCGTATCACACAGCTTTAGCAGAGCCTCCCGACACCCCAGAAGCTGGGGGCTCCCAGAGGGCGAGGAGCCAGTCATTCCTCATGGTCACACGGCTAGAGCAGTAATGGTCTATGACCAGGTACACAGCATCACAAAACACAGTGGCTTTGCAGAGATCTTCTGCTAAAAATACTCAGCAACACCAGTTTTTCTCTGAAACTATGAAGTCTGTGTTTATAACATCTGGTAACATGTAAAATGTACTCGCTGCCTCACTGTGTGTCAGAGTCAGAAAAGCTTCAGCTATGTTGATTGGCAGGGGTTCCCCAAGTGCGATGGGTTGAATCATGTCCGCCAAATTCATATGTAGAGCTTCTAACTCCCTGCTCCTCAGAATATGACATTAATTGAAAATTGGGTCTTTACAGAGGTAATTAAGTTAAAATGAGGTCATTGGAGTGGGAGTTAATACAATGACTGGTATACTTATAAAAAGGGGACATTTAGACAAAGAGACGTGCATATGGGGAAGATGACGTGAAGAAACACGGGAGAACACCCCATGGAGACAGAGGCCTGGGTGGTGCATCCACAGCCACCGGAGCCCGGAAGAGGCAGGAAGGGTCCCCCTCACAGGCCTCACAGGGTCAGGGCTCTGCAGACACCTTGATCTCAGACTTCCAGCCTCCATTATTTGGAGACAATAAATTTCTGTTGTTCACACTGCCCCCCGCCTCCAGTTTTTGGTACTAGGTACTAGCTATGGTAGCCCTAAGAACCTAATACAGAAGGTATGATCCTGTCAAAATCAGCATTACCTGGGATGGAAATATAAACCCTCCTCCTGAA
>NW_007733736.1:14937-16550 GCF_000696425.1 Galeopterus variegatus | reverse complement strand
AAAATTGGGTCTTTACAGAGGTAATTAAGTTAAAATGAGGTCATTGGAGTGGGAGTTAATATAATGACTGGTATACTTATAAAAAGGGGACATTTAGACAAAGAGACATGCATATGGGGAAGATGACGTGAAGAAACACGGGAGAACACCCCATGGAGACAGAGGCCTGGGTGGTGCATCCACAGCCACCGGACCCCGGAAGAGGCAGGAAGGGTCCCCCTCACAGGCCTCACAGGGTCAGGGCTCTGCACACACCTTGATCTCGGACTTCCAGCCTCCATTATTTGGAGACAATAAATTTCTGTTGTTCACACTGCCTCCCGCCTCCAGTTTTTGGTACTAGGTACTAGCTATGGTAGCCCTAGGAACCTAATACACAAGGTATGATCCTGTCAAAATCAGCATTACCTGGGATGGAAATATAAACCCTCCTCCTGAATTAGAAAACCCGGGAGTGGAGCCACAGTGTGTGTTTCGGCAAGCTCTCAAGGTGCTTGCGAGGCACTGCAGCGTCTGGGAACCACTGCTGCAAGGCTAGCAGTGTTGCAGAGCGCTCACTGTGATAGCATATGGTTCCCCCAGCACGTGAAGGTACAGCAAGGCCATTTAAAACTTTGTGAACAGCTGTCGGAATCCTGCTGATTGAAAAACATTGTCTGTCCACATCGTTTAATACAAGGAAGTTACGCTAACACCACATACCCACAGATGCTACATATTTCCCGATTTTCAAAGCATCAGGTCTTTAACGTGTTAAACTCAAATATTGCATAGTTATTGGTCTTTCATCAAAAAACTCCACTTTTTTCGTTCTTGAAGAAGTAAATACAAAATAGAGTGTGATTTTTCACAGGTTCTTAGCTTTTTCCAGAAAATCAAGCTCATGGGATAAAGGAGCTGTAAGGGGGGTTTATTAAACGTCCTAACCAGGGGTCTCATCAGCCCACTCCAGAGACTTGCAAGATAATGTCTCCTCTCGTGTGTTTCCTCATTTGAGTCAGAGGGTCCATCATTCCCGAAGCTTTTCTACTCTGTCTCCCCAGAGTGGAGCCTACTGGATCCCTCTCAGTGGCAATTCACATGGAATTAAGAAATATCTTCCTTTAAAAATCACTGGTAAGAGTATGAAGCCAGCATCCAACCCCCTAAAAGCTGTATAAACAAAACCTGAGTCCCTTGTAAGTTGGCCTCATGATGCACATCTGCTGCTGTTTCCTGATTATTCACCCAATGGTCATGTGCTATCATCCCTTCCTCCTCTCTCCTCCCGCATCCAAAGACCTGCAGGGCCAGCTCAAGAAGACAGCTCCCAGAGAAAAGGGGACTTCCTGTGACTCCCATGTCTCCTCAGCACTGTGTCTCTCCCGGGACCCTCCATTCCTTGGACTTCTGGCTCTAGATGATCTCCCTGTATGCCATCACTCGCCTGGACACTGAGCCCCACCTCACTTCCTCTAAGCCCACTGGCCCCAACACACCTGCTCCCTTGCAGACAAACTGCTCCTGTGGTTTCTGCTCCATGCACGCCCTGCTTTCTTCCTGCTCCTCTTGCCCTATCTTGATCATTGGGTCATTCAAGGATGATCTGATGGTTACCTGTTCGGTTCCTGATG
>NW_007733736.1:9869-14302 GCF_000696425.1 Galeopterus variegatus | reverse complement strand
CCCGCATCCAAAGACCTGCAGGGCCAGCTCAAGAAGACAGCTCCCAGAGAAAAGGGGACTTCCTGTGACTCCCATGTCTCCTCAGCACTGTGTCTCTCCCGGGACCCTCCATTCCTTGGACTTCTGGCTCTAGATGATCTCCCTGTATGCCATCACTCGCCTGGACACTGAGCCCCACCTCACTTCCTCTAAGCCCACTGGCCCCAACACACCTGCTCCCTTGCAGACAAACTGCTCCTGTGGTTTCTGCTCCATGCACGCCCTGCTTTCTTCCTGCTCCTCTTGCCCTATCTTGATCATTGGGTCATTCAAGGATGATCTGATGGTTACCTGTTCGGTTCCTGATGCACCGTTTTCTCCTAACCTTTAAGCTATTGACCTTCCCCTGGGTATTTATGTATATTTTTTCACTGACCATTAAACCACCCTATCCCACTGGTGTCTGCATGATGGTGATTTCACAGTTCATTGCGGTGTCCACATATCTGTGTTCTTTCAGGTGAGATCCATCTTTGAAATGTAAAACGTTAGTCCCACATTAAGCTTTGAAGCATGCTCACACGTGGGAGGGGGGCAGGGACCATGTGCACCTGCTTCTGCTGTGTTAGCTGAGATCTCACCAATCTCTAATGGCAAGGACTGGTGGGGTGCTTGTCACTATGTGGATTAACATGTTTCTTCTTGGGAGACACTGATTCCTTACATCTGAGCTGGTGCCGAGGAATCTGTTTCTAACAAGGGCTCCAGTTATTCTTATCCATGTGCAGAGCAGCAAGGTAACTGGACCCCACCCAGTCATTCTCCTCGATGTCCCCATGTCCCGGAAGCAGGTGCTGTGCTCTGACATCTCGTCCCTCCAACTGTGCTCCTAAGTACCTTCTTGTCTATATGTTTTAAAAATAAACCCTTCCCCCCACCCCCACCGAGACGATTTCTAAATATTTAAAATGTAAATGCCTTGGAGTAAGTTTTATTCTCTGTGTATTTTCCTCAATAAAATGCTATCCATAGCTATAACTTGATATATGCTAACACTGGTAGGTAAAAATCCCTATTTGTATTCTCAGAGCTCAAAAAATTTACTAAATTGTTTTATGTTGTTTTTGTTTTTTCTAAATGACTGTGTGTGTGTGTGTGTGTGTAAAATCCCTCCCTTTTTTGACAGATCCAAGGTGACACCCAGAACAGTATAGGTGATCTGAAAATGGTGTTTATTTAAATTCGAGGCTATCTTGACAGGCCTCTGATTGCAGGTGTCATGAGCTTTGCTTTTAGTGTTAGTTGTCTGTCACTTCAGATGGGAAGGAATCCGCTAACATATCACAGAAACACATTCTCTGGTATTTGGTTCAGTCCTGGATGTGAAGACAAACCTGGGCAAATGAGGGCACAGAAATAAGTATAGGCACGTGAAAAACAGGGCTCTAATTGCTGACGGGAGACAGTAATTATTGCTCTTAACACAGCCTCCACTGAAGAGAAGATTCTATAGGCAGTGCCAAAGGAAGAAAAAACTCATTCAGAGTGAACGCATCCTTGAAATTATTCATGTAATGCAGAGGGAAAAAATGTAGTCTATTTGCGTCATTAAGATAGTTTCTGAGCCTCCCGTCTTAATTGGCAATTCTGTGTTTAGTGCAATTTTGTGTTCTGCACAAAGGGCTCTAAATATATCTTCTGGCTTTGACAATTCCAAAGACATTTGAGGAATCACAGCATGTTTTGCTTTTGAGACAAATTCTAAACCAGGGTTAGGAAGAAAGGGAGGTAACATTTTAATGCGTGGCATTCAGACACCATGTGATTACAACAAAAGTGACATTAAAAAGTGATCAGTCAGTGCTGACTATATGTCTGCCATACGCTTAAGGTTCTCTAATGAACATTTAAGAAATAATTTGTTCTTATTTGGACTGGGTTGCTGATTTCTTTTCATCTTTTCCTGGAGCTAAAAATACTGGAGGTAATTAGCTAGCACGGGTCTTCAGGACTCACCAGATGGCAACGCTTCTCTAAGAGCCTGGTTCTGCAATGGAGCTTTCCAGGTGTGGTCCTCAGATCACTTCCTGTGTGCGTGTTAAACATGCCNTTCTTGGCCCACCACCAGCCACAAACACAGTATCCTCCCTGACCATGTGTTTAGGTCAGAGTTTCCATGAGTGTGTTCATCTTCAGCGGTATGTGAGCACACGTTCTTTTCTTTATCATAACTCTATTTGTTTTCATATATAATTGAAAAGATATTAAGTATCCCATCAAACCTAGTTATTGCTTAGGACTGAGTGGCAATAGGTAACAACATCAGGCTTAATCAACTATCAGTTGATTGGAAGAGAATAGTAAACAAATAACATGGACTTCATGAACACGGAGTGCAAATGTCAGGTGTGAGAAACACTGGGGTAATGATAGACAGACTGACACGGGTTGACTTCTCAGCTGGGCCACTCAGTGGCTGTGCAACCTCAGGCAAATTAAAAATAGGCTCTGAGTCCCAGTTTCCTCACCTATGACATGGGGAAAATAATGGCATTGAACCTGGATGATTAATGAAGTTAAAACGAGATCGTGCATAGGAAGCATTTATAGTGGCAGGTACGTGCTGAGTTCTCAGTACAGGCAAGGGCAGGCAGCATGTGGAAACGGCCCCATCAGGGGTGTGAAGGCTGGCATGGCTCCAAGCACATCCTAAACTCTTTGGGTTTCAGGTTCCATATCAACAAGATATAGGGTTATATAAAAATATGATGACAGTCAAACTAGGTTCCTCTGTGCACTTTGATTTTGAGATTCTAGAAGAATCAGTGTTCTAACTATACAAAGGGAAAACCACGTATGAGAAGTCAATGCGATGTGCTGCGCAGGAAGGATGAAGAACTCAACTCACTGTGGCGTGGAGGCTGGTCTCCCTGAGACCTCCAACCATGTATCTCCATCCAGCCTCTTGATGGTGCATGTTCTCATCCCAAAGAAGCTCTGTGGAGCTTCTTCAGCGGGTGGGAATGGGACGCGATCCTAGAAAAGCCCATTAGGACCAAAGAAACTCAGGGTATGANAGAAGAAATTTCTGTGGTTCACAAGTCATCCAGTCTATGGTAATTTGTTATAGCTGCCCAAGTGGACTAAGGTGACTCCTATCAGAAGAACTAAAATACAAAATAATGACAACACCAAACACTGGGCAAGATGTGGAGAAACTGGGTCACTCCCACATTGCTGGTGGAAGTGCAAAGAGATGCAGTCGGCCTGGAAAACAGTGGCAGTGTATTTAAGAAATAAACATCCAATCACCATACAACCCAGCAATTGAATTCTTACACATTTACCCCAGAGAAATAAAAACTTATGTTCCCATAAAACTTGTACATGAACATTCATAAAAGCTCTATTTGTAATAACCCCAAACTGGAAACAACACAGATGCCCAACAAAAAGTGACTGGCTAAACTGTTACAGCAATGCCGTGGAATACTAATCAGCAATAAAAAGCAAACTACTGATACACACAACAATTTGGGCGGATCTCAATGAATTATGCTAAATGAAAAAATCCAACCTTAAAAGGTTACATTCCCTATGATTCTGTTTATATAACACTCTTGAAATGACAAAGTAATAGACATGGACAATAGGGGGTCAGAGAGGACTGGAGGCCGGGGGTGGCTGTGACTTTAAGAGCATCACAAGGGGGCCTTGTGGGACAGCTGTGCTGCATCTGCATTGTGGTGGTGTCTTAGTCCATTCTGTGATGCTGTAACAGAATTCCACAGGCTGGTTACTTTATAACAAACAGAGATTTATTGCCTCACAGTTCTGGAGGCTGGGAAGTCCAAGGCTGAGGGGCTGCATCTGGCAAGGGCCTTCTTGCTGCACCATCCCATGGTAGAAGGTAGAAGAACAATAGTGAACTCACAGCCCCAAGCCCGTTTTACAATTGGCATTAATCCATGACCTAAACACCTCCCATGAGACCCCACCTCCAGACACTGTGGCACTGGGGATTAAATTTCCTACACACGATTTTGGGGGACACAAACAATAGCAGGTGATGTTACAAATAAGTACACATATGTAGAGGATTCATAAAGCAAATGTACCTCACAGGGCCTGGTTTTCCAAAGCCTTACAGTTTCAGATACTGACCTTGCAACAGGAAATTTCCCCGAGGCTATTGAATCTCTGTTGCAAGATAAGAATTGTAACACAGCAAGGCTGCTGATTCTAAGACAGACAAGTTACTAATTGATATGTAAAGTTACTAAAAAGCTGCTAGAGGGAAAAGGAATGTGGGCTAAATCAAGCCTGTGTTAGTGGATCACTTAATTGCCTAACAGAATGTCATCTGACTTGCTTTTACCAGCTTCTATTGTAAAACTTGTTAAACTGTACTTAGCAAAACCCCACCTATGTCTCTTCCTGTAACTTCTTGGTCT
>NW_007733736.1:0-9310 GCF_000696425.1 Galeopterus variegatus | reverse complement strand
TGAGTTCTCAGTACAGGCAAGGGCAGGCAGCATGTGGAAACGGCCCCATCAGCGGTGTGAAGGCTGGCATGGCTCCAAGCACATCCTAAACTCTTTGGGTTTCAGGTTCCATATCAGCAAGATATAGGGTTATATAAAAATATGATGACAGTCAAACTAGGTTCCTCTGTGCACTTTGATTTTGAGATTCTAGAAGAATCAGTGTTCTAACTATACAAAGGGAAAACCACGTATGAGAAGTCAATGCGATGTGCTGCGCAGGAAGGATGAAGAACTCAACTCGCTGTGGCGTGGAGGCTGGTCTCCCTGAGACCTCCAACCATGTATCTCCATCCAGCCTCTTGATGGTGCATGTTCTCATCCCAAAGAAGCTCTGTGGAGCTTCTTCAGCGGGTGGGAATGGGACGCGATCCTAGAAAAGCCCATTAGGACCAAAGAAACTCAGGGTATGAGAAGAGTAGATGTGTACTTTCCCACGGGGTATAATTTCAGAATGACACAACTCTGGAAACTTCTAGCAGCTCTCTTATAGCCATATGAGAAAAGTAGCTGGACAATGCAGCCAACACCAAGGTAAAGGGCAAAACACGTGCGAAAAGACAACATTATGAGTAAAATAGAAAGTGAGAAACTGAGTCCTGCTCAGATTGAGTCCCAGGTCTGCAGCTCCTACAGGCCACCTCCGGATTGAGTCAGCTGTGCAGGCCCCCTCGCCCTTCTTTACTGGAGCCATTGTGGGTCAAGTTTTCTTTCCTATGAAAACAATGCACAACACCTACCACTTCCCTGAACAGTCTATCATTCTGACTGTCAAGCCCTCTTAAACCTTCTCTCTTTCCTGAACCTGTCTTCCATTTGCCTGGACCCTGGAGTTTCTCTGCAGTCTTCTAACTGAGAATGACTTGCTGTTTCGTGGGAGGAATGGTATGGAGCAGGTATTTGCTTATTTATACGCTAGTAAGCACTCAAGTATCCAGTCCCTCACCTATTTATTAACTTACTTAACCATTGAAACATACATCTGTCCATCCATCCAACAAATGTTCACTGAGTAGTTGCCAAAGGCAGGGGTGGGCGGTGGAGTCCATTACCATGTGTCATAGATTGTAAGAGATAAACTAGAGCCAGTTTAGGTCAGCAAGTCTTACTGGAGGGTCCTTCATTCCGGCCCACCTCATGCCACATATCCCCACAATCAGATTGCATACCTCTAAATGTTCATGGCTGTTCAAAATACGGAGATAGAACACTGGACACCACAACTCCAGGATCCTCTACTGCACAAGACAACAGTGACCAACAGTACATGTTGTACTCCCACAGAAAACGCTTCCACTTGCAGCGTGGGCCAGGGGTGGAGTGAGAATCCACGTGGAATAAAGAGCCTGCATCCCTGCCTTCTGTCCTTACACCTGGGTTTATCCTTCTGTTCTCTGTCCCTAACGGAGTGCTGGGCCCTCTGTAGAAATTCCTAGGCTTGGTAAGTGTGTGCTTCAGGTCATATGCTCAGTCAGTGAGCTTTCTTAAAAACCCAATGAAAGACATTCTGTCAGAGATACAATAACATGCAGCAGAAACTTAACAAATATCTGGTCTTAGGAGTGACGAGGACCAACTACGGCTGGTGTCTGGCGTCAGCAGCCACATGGAGACACTTTGGAAAGAGAGTTCCATACTCTGCAACCTGCAGCTGTGTTTCTTCTTTGCTAGGGCTTGTAGATTTTTAACTTGATGAAATAATATTTTTGAGAAGCTAAACTACAGAATTTAGGCATTTGCTTCCTTTGAATGAGATGAAGTCTTTAACATTCCAGAATGTTCCCTGTCACTGTGATGACCTCAAGGGGAACACTTACTGCTCCTCCTTAGGTAGGTAGGCACCCAGTTTCATCTCTGTATATTTTCTTCTGTTATTATTTTTTTATTTGAAGCATAGTTGACTGTACATATCTGTGGGGTACACAGATGAATATCAATATCTGCGTGTAATGTGTGATGCTCAAATCAGGATAATTAGTATATTCAGCATCACACAATGTAACCATTTTTCATGGCCCTTTACCAATTCCTTTCTTACACCCCTCCGTATTTCCCACCTCTGGTAACCTCTGTTCTGTTCTCTCCTTTTGAAAGTTCAACATATCATTGTGATTGTTGTACCTTTATTTCGTTTTAAAAATTCATTTGTTTATTTTTTTAGTTCTCACTTAAGAGTGAGGACATGCAGTATTTCTCTTTCTGTGTCTGATTATTTATTTCACTGAACATAATTTTCTCTAAGGCCATCCATGTTGCTGTGAATGGCAGTCTCTCATTCCTTTTTGTGGCAGAGTAGCATTTCATTTTGTAAATATACCACATTTTCCTTTTCCAGTCATCTGACAATGCGCATTTACCTATTTACTTAGCTGAACCTAGTTGTAGTTGGAACCATCTCATGCTTGGAGGAAGTGGATCTCTGGCGCTCCTTTGGGGGATTCACGCCTGCCCACGAGTCCCATGCGGGGAAGATCTGCTGTACCCTGTTCCCTCCCACCAGCCTCGTTTCCCCCAGGCCCTCAACCCCTTGCGTTCACACTTCCAGACTCCCTCTAACACTGTTTTGGATCCTACCCTCCTTCATCTCAAAAATAAAGGGGCATTTTGGAACTTCTTAAAGCTCACAATTTCCTAGACAATTGTGAGCTGTTTACAGCAGACAGTATTCAATATTGAAAAGATACTGAAAGCACTGGAGTCAGTTTTCAGAAATGCAGATTCCTGAGTCTTGCCTGAGACCTGCTGAATTAGTGTTTTTAGGGGGTGGAGCTGAGAATCTGCCTCTTCGACAACTGCTGGGGAGCTGTTGTATGCTCATAAGCACTCGGAGCCAGTGGGGTTTGGGAAACCAAGTCAGACTGATTATCTGCAGGGTTTGTTGAGAGACTCTTGATAAAAACCTGAGGACTCCAGACAGAGCTCGTCATGGTGATGGGAACAGCTGACTGTCCTGTGAGACGTGGAGGCCCCCACACTTGGGACAGATGGGCTTTTCAACAGGGCAACTGACTGATAAAGCCGGATCAAAAGCCTCTGGGTAGGACTGTACCCAAATCGTCCCAGAAAGCTGGCAGCCTACTCCTCTTGTCAAAAATCTCCTTGGGAAAAGCTTCTCTTAAAACTGGAGGGGAAAACATTATGCTAAGAGCAATAAGCCAAATATAGAAGGATAACTGCTGTATGATTCTTCTTGTATGAGGTGCCTATAATAGGCAAATTCACAGAGAGTGAAAGCAGAATAGAGATCATTACCAGGGGCAGGAAGGAGGGGAAAGGGGGAGTTGGTGTTCAGTGGGTACAAAGTCTCTGTTGGGGCTGGTGGAAAAGTTTTGTGAATGGACAATGGTGATGGTTACATATCATTATGAATGTGCTTAATGCCACTGAATTGTACACTTATGGCTGGCTAAAAGGATGCTCATAGTCCTGTTACTATCTAGTTAAGACAGACTGCAACTTTTCCCATGATTAAAACAACTCAAAAAACAGAAAAATTAAAAACAGAACAAAACCAGTCAAGAGGAGCTAACACCAGCTAAGTCTATGTTAGCTCTATTATCTGAAGAGAGACGTGGACAGAGGGGAGGTGGCTGAAGGGACAAGGGGCCACCCAGATGTGCTGGTGGGTCAGGCAGGGAGAGCAGCAGCAGGGAAGGGAGGCGGGTGGAGAGAGGAGGCTGAGGGGCTGTGCTGTGCTGGAGAGCGTTTCTCAGAGGCCAGGCGGAAAGTAAGTATGTGGGAAAGAGCAGGGACGGTCCCCACCAAACCCTGAAGGAGGGCCCGCTGCTCAGCCTCCATGTGTGTTTGACATTCTAGAATCAAGATGAGAGGTTTGGGGGACAGGCCACCCAATCTTCACAATTTTAGGAACAATAGATTTTATTATTAGTTAGAAGCTTACTCAGGAGAGCATAAAGTGACAAGTCAGGGAGGTAGGGTCTGGACAATGCTGCCATCAGTGAGCTTGTGATCTTAAGCCTCTGAGCATCTGAGCCATCTGGTGAGGTTGACAGCATCTGCAGTCCCCAACTCCCTGGTTTACAGTTAGTGCAAAACAAAATGACATTCAAATACAACTTAAAAAGTAAATATCATTGCACACCTGTTATGGACTGAATGGTTGTGTCCCCCTACAATTAATATGTTGAAGTCCTACCCCCCAATGTGATGGTATTAAGAGGTGGGGCCTTTGGGTAATTAGGATTCGATGAAGTCATAAGGGAGAGCCCTCATGAACGAGACAAGTGCCCTCATAAAGTCACAAGAGAGCTTGTTTCCCCTCTCTGTTCTCTGCCATGTGAGGGTACAACAAGATGTCAGCAGCCTGAAACGCAGAGCAGCAGGACCATGCTGGCACCCTGGTCTCAAACTACCAGCCTCCAGAACTGTGAAGAAGAAATTTCTGTGGTTCACAAGTCATCCAGTCTATGGTAATTTGTTATAGCTGCCCAAGTGGACTAAGGTGACTCCTATCAGAAGAACTAAAATACAAAATAATGACAACACCAAACACCGGGCAAGATGTGGAGAAACTGAGTCACTCCCACATTACTGGTGGAAGTGCAAAGAGATGCAGTCGGCCTGGAAAACAGTGGCAGTGTATTTAAGAAATAAACATCCAATCACCATACAACCCAGCAATTGAATTCTTACACATTTACCCCAGAGAAATAAAAACTTATGTTCACATAAAACTTGTACATGAACATTCATAAAAGCTCTATTTGTAATAACCCCAAACTGGAAACAACACAGATGCCCAACAAAAAGTGACTGGCTAAACTGTTACAGCAATGCCGTGGAATACTAATCAGCAATAAAAAGCAAACTACTGATACACACAACAATTTGGGCGGATCTCAATGAATTATGCTAAATGAAAAAATCCAACCTTAAAAGGTTACATTCTCTATGATTCTGTTTATATAACACTCTTGAAATGACAAAGTAATAGATATGGACAATAGGGGGTCAGAGAGGACTGGAGGCCGGGGGTGGCTGTGACTTTAAGAGCATCACAAGGGGGCCTTGTGGGACAGCTGTGCTGCATCTGCATTGTGGTGGTGTCTTAGTCCATTCTGTGATGCTGTAACAGAATTCCACAGGCTGGTTACTTTATAACAAACAGAGATTTATTGCCTCACAGTTCTGGAGGCTGGGAAGTCCAAGGCTGAGGGGCTGCATCTGGCAAGGGCCTTCTTGCTGCACCATCCCGTGGTAGAAGGTAGAAGAACAATAGTGAACTCACAGCCCCAAGCCCGTTTTACAATTGGCATTAATCCATGACCTAAACACCTCCCATGAGGCCCCACCTCCAGACACTGTGGCACTGGGGATTAAATTTCCTACACACGATTTTGGGGGACACAGACAATAGCAGGTGATGTCTAAAATCTTTCCATTAGTTCTTCAAGTGGTGGCTTAGAGAAACCTTCTAGAAAAGACAACTTTTATATTGATGTCTACCCCACTAGTGCTCTAGTTCAGCTTTTGCTGATCAGGTCTCTATTCGGCTAACTGCATAGGTGATTCCAATTATTCCTCACTGGGTTCTGTAGGTAGAAACACTTCTCAGAACCCCGTCATTAGGATCATCATTGCTGCTGCAATACTCCAGGATCAGAAGTCCCCTGTGTAACCAAGAACTCTGCCTGCCTCTTATCCCTACACAATACATGCTGTAAAATTGATATTTGGGGAGCCATTTTGGTTTTGCCCCTAGAAAACTGTCTAAGAATACTTTAAGCACTCATTAGCTCTTTCAGGTCACCTGGGAGTGATTTTGGTACATTTCACCCTAGCCAACAACTTCTGCGGGTACCATTCCAAGGACTAATTTACTAAACGGTCCCTCAGTTGCCTGAAAGAGTTACACAGCTTCAGAAAGTGCCTGACTTACTCCCATGCAGTAGCCCATCCACTGAGAAGATCTGGCTTTGAAAAAACATTATAGAATTCCTGTTGTTGCTAATTATCTTCTAATACTACTTGAGGAATGGGAAAGTATGAAAGTCAACAACTAGTTCTAAAGACCAAGTACATAGTCACTTGGGACAGAGTCATGACAAACACACAAGCATGCACACTCCCACACCCTACACATCTTTCCTTCTCTTTCAAGTTCAATGCTTTCTTTTTGTTCTCTAAACAAACTAGAGTCCACACCCACTCTGAGAAGGATAAGCCTTTGATTTTTGGTCTTTTTTCCCGCCTTCGTGGAGATGGCTCTATGGGGCTTTCAACTTACCAGATATAATCTGTTCTGGCCACATAGTCTTCAGAGGATAACAGCCATAGAATCTGGGTTGTCAGATGAAAATGGCAGAGGATGCAAATGCAAAGCACCACAGAGGTGATGAACATGAGGTTCTCCCTCCCTGAGAAGGAAGAAACAAGATGCCAATCCTGGAAGAAGTTGCAACAAATGACAGGAGACTCTGTGGACAGAGCACCGCCCTGAGCCTCAGCTAGCCATGTGGACAATTCCCAAAGGTTGCATGTCCTCATGTCTCTCCTGTTACTCCCACTGAAATTTGGAAAGAAAGCCAAATCACCCTTCATCAGAATATGCTGTTTCAGACAGACAGCTAAGCCAAGGTGGCTTTGGTGAACACACTCCATGGGATGAAATGAGTCCCCCTGTGGTCTGCTGCCCTATTGCTGTTGAAACTGAAACTAGAGGAGCACAGAGTTGCTGAGAGATTGTCACATTGCTGCAGGAAGAATTTACACAATTGGCGCCCTCAGGCAAGTAGTGCTGAATCTGTCAGTACTCAAGACTGTGTAATTTTTTCAGCTATTTCTTCATTCCTGTAGAGGATTCATAAAGCAAATGTACCTCACAGGGCCTGGTTTTCCAAAGCCTTACAGTTTCAGATACTGACCTTGCAACAGGAAATTTCCCCGAGGCTATTGAATCTCTGTTGCAAGATAAGAATTGTAACACAGCAAGGCTGCTGATTCTAAGACAGACAAGTTACTAATTGATATGTAAAGTTACTAAAAAGCTGCTAGAGGGAAAAGGAATGTGGGCTAAATCAAGCCTGTGTTAGTGGATCACTTAATTGCCTAACAGAATGTCATCTGACTTGCTTTTACCAGCTTCTATTGTAAAACTTGTTAAACTGTACTTAGCAAAACCCCACCTATGTCTCTTCCTGTAACTTCTTGGTCTGGAGAATAAATGCAGGAAGAGAACCCCGATTCGTGGTTTATTTCCCAAATGGAAGGATGCCTTATGCTTGAGGAAGTTCTGGGAGATTAACCCCTTTCTGGGGCTTCTCACTGCTCAAAAGAGATGGGCTTTGAGTGATCTTTGGTGGCTCTGTCACCCAGGGGAAAAGGGGTGAAAAATCCGTGGGAGGCAAAGCAACACACATATAAGATTCCATGGAACTAAACACACACACACACACACACACACACACACATATAAGATTCCATGGAACTAAACACACACGCACGAGTAAAATGAGGAAATCTGAATAATTCTGGTTGTAACACTGTACTATGCTTTTGCAAGGTGTTACTGTCAGGGGAAACTGGGCAGAGTGCACACGGTATCTCTCTGAATGATTTCTTACAACTGTGTGTGAATCTCCAACTATCTCAAAATACAAAGCTCAACTTTCAAAGTAAAAAACATACACAAGATAAAGTGTTAGTGTTATTAGCAGAAGTCTCATTGTTAGAAACAAGGGCACCTTCTACAGGTGAAGAATGGATGGTTGAGTGGCAGTAAAAACTTCTCTGGGATTTTAGAAAATACAATTGTACATATTTATGGAGTACAATATAATATTTGGGTACATTCATACTGTGTGTAATGATCATATCATGGTGCTTAGTATATCCATCACCTCAAACATTTGTCACCTCTGCATGGGGAACATTCAACATTATCTCGACTAGCTGTTCAAAGACACAGTGCTTTGTTGTTGACCATAGTCTCCCTATATTACTATAGAACCCTAGGTCCCATTCTTCCTCTCTCTACAATTTAGTATCTGCTGACCACCCTCTTCCCATTTCCCATCCCCCTTTCCCCCACCAGTCTCTAGTGACCACAATTCTACTCTCTACTTCTATGAGATTAACATTTTTAGCTTCCATATATGAGTGAGAACATGTGGTATTTCTCTTTCTGTGCCTGGCTTATTTCACTTAACATAATTTTCTCCGAGCTCATCAATGTTGCTGCAAATGGCAGAATTTCATCTTTTTTTATGGCTGGGGAGTATTCTATTGTGTATACACACCACATTTTCCTTATCCAGTCGTCTATTGATGGACACTTAGGCTGGTTCCAACTTTTGGCTATTGTAAATAGAGCTGTGATAAACATGAGAGCTCAGTGTCCCTTTGACTTCTTGATTTAATTTCTTTGGATATATACCCAAAAGTGGGATTGTTGGGTCTTAGGGCAGTTCTATCTGTAATTGTTTAGGTAACCTCCATACTGTTTTCCATAATGGCTGTACTAATTTGCATTCCCATCAATAATGTATAAGAGTCACCTTTCACTGAATCCTAGAGAGCATTTGTTATTTTCTGGGGTTTTTCTTGTTTGTTTGTTTTTGTTTTTTTTATTTTTTATAACAGCCATTCTAAATGGGGTGAGATGATATCTACATTTCTCTGAATATTAGCGATGTACAGCATTTTTTCATATGCCTGTTGACCATTTGTATGTCTTCCTTGGAAAAATGTTTATTCAGTTCATTTGTCCATTTTTTTTTTGGATTATTACTTTTATTTACTATTGAATTGTTTGAGTTCTTTGTATATCTGAATATTAATCCCCTTTTGAATGCATAGTTTGTAAATATTTTCTCCCATTCTGCAGGTTGTCTTTTTGCTCTGTTGATTGTTTTCTTCGCTGTGCAGAAGCTTTTTTAGTTTGGTATAATCCCATTCGTTAATTTTTGCTTTTATTCTCTGAGCTTCTGAAGTATTATTCATAAAGTCTTTGTCCTGACCTATGTCCTAAAGTGTTTTCCCAGTTTTTTTTTTAATTTTAATTTTGTCAATATACAATGTAGTTGATTATTATGTCCCATCACCGAAACCACCCTCCCTCCTCCCTCTCACCCTCCCACCCAAGTGTGTCCTTTCCATTTGCTTGTTGTAAGAACTTCAAAAAAATTGTGGTTGTTATATCTTCCTCTCCCCCCACTCTGGTTTTTTGTTTTTTTGTTTTTTGTTTTTGTATTTGTGTGTGTGTGTGTGTGTGTGTGTGTGTGAATTGATTTATTTATTTTTAGCTCCCTCC
>NW_007733735.1:189013-193347 GCF_000696425.1 Galeopterus variegatus | reverse complement strand
AAAAAAAAATGTTTGGTAGAATTTTGCGGTGAAGCCATCTGGTCCTGGGGGTTTCTTCGTTGGGAGAATTTTATTACTGCTTCAATATCATTACTCATTCTTTGTCTGTTTAGGTTTTCTAGTTCTTCATGCATCAACTTTGGTAAGTTGTATATGTCCAGGAATTTATGCATTTCTTCTAGGTTTTCCAGTTTGTTTGAGTATAATTGTTCATAGTAATCTCTTATGAACCTTTGTATTACTGTGGTATCAGTTGTAATGTTTGCTTTTTCATTTCTGATTTTATTTATTTGAATCTTCTGTTAGTCTAGCTAAAAGTTTATCAATTTTTTTAATCTTTTCCAAAAACCAACTCTTTTCATCAATCCTTTGTATTGCTTTTTAATCTCTAACTCATTTATTTCTGCTCTGATCTTTGTTATTTCTCTCCTTCTACTAATTTGGATTTAGTTTGCTATTGTTTTTCTAGTTCCTTGTGGTGTAATGCTAGATCGTTTATTTGAAGTCTTTCTCCTTTTTTGATATAGGCATTTTTTGTTACAAACTTTCCTCTTAGAACTGCTTTTGCTGTACCCCATAGATTCTGGTATGTTGTATTTTCATATTCACTTGTCTCTAGGAACTTTTAAATTTTCTTTTTGATTTCTCCTTTGCCCTATTCATTGTTTAGGAGCATGTTGTTCATGTATTTGTACAGTTTCCAATGTCTCTTCTGTTATTGATTTCTAGTTTTATTCCATTGTGGTCAAACAAGATAGTTAACATTATTTCAGTTGTTTTTTTTTAATTTGGTGAGAATTGTTTTGTGACCTAACATATGACCTATTCTAGAGAGTGTTCTTTGTGCTGCTGGGAAGAATGCATATTCTGCAGCTGTTGGATGAAATGTTCTATAAATGTTCATTAGATCCAATCATCCTAGAGTGGAGATTAATTCTGATGCTTTTTTGGTTAATTTTATGTCTAAATGCTCTGTCCTTTGAAAGTAGGGTATTAAAGTCCTCAGTTATTATTGTGTTGGAGTCTGTCTATCCCATTAGATCTAATAGTAATTGCTTTATATGTCTGCATGCTGTGGTGTTGGATGTGTATGTATTTAGAATTCATATATCCTCTTATTTAATTGATCCCTTTATCATCTATAATGCCCTTCCTTATCTTTTTTCACCTTCCATGTCTTAAAGTCTATTTAATCTGATACAAGTATAGCTACTCCATTTGAATGAAATATCTTTTTCCATCCCTTCACTTTCAGTCAGTGTGTGTCTTATATGTGAAGTGAGTTTCTTGTAGACAGCATATTGCTGATACTCATTTTATAACCCATCCAGCCGCTCTGTGTCTTTCAATTGGGGAATTTAATCCATTTGCATTTAGAGTTATTATTGATATAGAAGAACTACTTACTGTCATTTTTTCTGGTTGTTTTGTAGTTTTCCCTTTGTTCCAGTCTTGCTGTCTTCCTTTGTGGTTGAGTGATTTTCTCTAGTAGTATGTTTTGATTTCTCACTATTTATTTTTAGTATGTCTCTTTTAAGTTTTTATATTATGGTTACCATGAGGCTTACAAAAACATGTGGGAGTTATTGCAGATTATTTTAAACTAATAACAACTTAATCTTATAGTTTAGAAAAAAACAAATCCAACTCTACACTTTGAGGTCATTGCCCAACTTTTTGACATTTTGTTGTTTCAAGTTACATCTTTTAATATTGCCTATCCTTTATATGGTTGTGGTACTTACTATTGTCTCATTAGGTTTGTCCTTTAGTCCTCATACCAAGAATATAAGTAGTTTATTCACCACTCCTTACACTATTGGAGTATTCTGAAGTTGTGTGTGTACTTACTTTACTAGTGACTTATGCACCTTCAAATGTTTTCTTGCTATGCTTTAGCATCATCTTCTTTCAGACTGAAGAACGCCCTTTAGCATTTCTTGTAAGGCAGGTCTAGTGTTGATGAATTCCCTTAGCTTTTCTTTGTCTGGGTAAGACTTTATTTCTCCTTCATATTTGAATGTTAGTCTTGCTGGATACAGAATTCTTGGTTGACAGTATTTTCCCTTCAGCACTTTGAGTATATCATCCCATTTACTTCTGGTCTTTGGGGCTCCTTTGAATGTTATGTGTTTCTTTTCTCTTGCAACTTTCAGTGTTTTTTCTTTGACTTTTGTTTTTGATAATTTGATTATGATGTGCCTTGGGATGTTCCTCTTTGGATTGGATTTGACTGGTGACCTCTGAGCTTCCTGGATCTGGATGCTTTCACCTTTCTCCATACTTGGGAAATTTTCAGTCTTTATTTCCTTAAACGTGCTTTCTAGTCTCTTCCTTTTTCATTTTCTTCAGATATGCCAATTATGTGGGTTACTTCACTTGAAGGAGTCCCATTAATTGCTTCATTTCTGTTTCATTTTCATTGTTTCTCATTCCTTTTGCCCCTGTGAAGGATAATTGCATTTGCTCTGTCTTTGAGCTCACTGACTCTTTCCTCTGATCAGGTCTGCTGTTGGAGCTTTCTGTTATGTTTTTCAGTTCAGATAATGTATTCTTTATTTCTGGAAGTTCTCATTGTTGTTGTTATTTTTAATTGATTCTATTTTTTTGTCATGTTTCTCATTCTGCTTTTGAATTGTTTTCCAAATGTCATTTAATTTTCTTCCTGTATTTTCTCTTTTTTATACAAAATAAAACTTACTTAATACAAAAATAATAAATGCAAATATGAGTGAAAAGAAATCTGAAAAATCATCATGGTAAAATGTCATGAAAAGGTGTACATTTTAAATGAGCAATTATAAACCTACCACATTTAATTGAGGTAACAGTTGCACAAAGTAGAATGTAACTTTCTGTGCAGTGCCTATCTTTGAGTCTGTCATTTTGCTATTAATTTCTGGACATCAGTGAAAGACGTTTATTTCCTTTTAAACTCTTCCTTATCAGTCTATTGCAACAAAACACCCTTTAGCTTGAAAGTTATGCACAGACAGACGCATGAGAACCTTCAGGAAATATTCAAATGCTGAGTCCCTGTCTCATACAAACCATGCATTTTTCTTGTTTATGTTTTCAGCCTCCCCTTCTTCTTCCTCCTTCATTTCTTTCCTCCCTTCCTTCTTTCCCTCCCAAAAAAATTAACTAGGAGCCTTTAATGTTCCAGGTGCTGTGTGAACACATGGGGACACACACACACACTGAAGGTAGGCACAGTGTATACATATACTTGTATTTTCTTGTGACTCCCTGAATGTCCTTTAGAGGGTTATTCTGAATTCTCTGTCAGACATTTTATAAATCCTGTATTCTTCTGAGTCCACTGCAGGGGCTTTGTTGATTTCCTTTGGTGGTGTTATATTTCTCTGTTCTTTCTTGATCTTTGTGTCTTTACATTGATACTTGTGCATTTGAGGAAATGTCCACCTCTTCCAGGTTTTATAGGTGTTCTTTGGTGTTATTACATGTTTACTGGATAATATCAGAACTTTGTCTCTGGCCTGTGGGCTTTTTTTTCTTCCATTCTGTGGTGGAATAATAGCAGCCACCACCACTTAAACTCTGCACTGGAATTAATTTGCTGTCCTGTGGTTAATTCCTGAACTGTGAGAAATTTCCTGCAGAGACCAGGACTTGAGCTCTGTGCCTAAGCTGAATTGCTGCTTTGCTAATGTTTCTCAAACTGGGGAAAACATTTTCTGTGGACTGGATTTTTACTGTTGGCCTTTTAGTCACTTCTGGGTCTTGCGGGGGGTGGAGGGGTCACCATAAATTCAACTGAGTTGTGTGGAAAACCTGGCCTGGGACTAAGTCTTTCCCACAAACTGTGCCCCCTGCAGTTCTATTGCCCTGACTGGCCTCCACTTTGTGGCATCCATGCCAGTCAGAAGGCAGATCAGCTGCCTACACAGAGTCCTGCTGCTCCCCTGGTGGATCGGATCTCCCCCATCCCCGGCACTCCAAATGCTTCCTGTGAGGCAGGCTGCACACAGGTCCCCTACAAAGACTCACTGACCTCTGGGTGATTCCTTTCCCCACTGGCTGTGGCCTCTTGTTCCTGTGCAGTTCCAGCAGGAGTTTGCTAGTGGCTTTGCTGGCCTGGGAGGTGAAATGGTACACTCCAAACCACGCTTCTGCCCTGCAGATTCACCGAGAGCACCGCTGCAGCTGTGCTGTCTCCTGGGAGCTGCTTCCTGAGTTGTACCACGTTGACCCGGGGGCGGCTGGAGCTTAGGAGGGTTAGAGTGGTCCCGCCTCTCTCGCGCCATGGCCTTTCATGCCTTTACTAACTCCGTGGGTCTTTCTTTCTCCTCCCCCAAGTTCTAGCTATCTCA
>NW_007733735.1:186651-188495 GCF_000696425.1 Galeopterus variegatus | reverse complement strand
CACCGAGAGCACCGCTGCAGCTGTGCTGTCTCCTGGGAGCTGCTTCCTGAGTTGTACCACGTTGACCCGGGGGCGGCTGGAGCTTAGGAGGGTTAGAGTGGTCCCGCCTCTCTCGCGCCATGGCCTTTCATGCCTTTACTAACTCCGTGGGTCTTTCTTTCTCCTCCCCCAAGTTCTAGCTATCTCAAGATGGATGACACTTTCTACACTTTAACAGTTATCAGGTGATCAGTTGTAGAGGGGGAGTGACACTGGAGATTGTCTATTCTGACATCTTGGTAATGTCCTCCATCCCTGTTTGAAAGATGAGGAATCCAAGCCTCAGACAATTGAAGTGACATGATGAGTGAGAGGCAGAGCCAGGATCCCAGACTCTGTGCTCTTTACTCAGCTAGGGAGGCATGGTCTCACCTGGGGACTCTGGCTCCGTCCCCTCCCCTTGGCTGTGGGAAGGGCTGCCTGGCAAAAGAGGGGGGCCTGGCCTGTGCCTTCCCCACCAGCCCAGCCCTCCCTTGCTCTGCTTGCCCTCTGGTGGAGGAGCCACCCCCCTGGGGTGCTGACAGCAAACTCAGGAGCAGGTTCCTCACTACATGGGGCATCAGCCTGTGATGTGCCCACACACCAAGGGCAAACACCAGGCAATGCTTGCCCTTTCACTCGGGAATCCCAGCCCTCACCAAGAGGAAGCTGGATGACTGCTTCTCCCCAAACTGCGCAGCTCACCACTCTCTCCTCCCGAGCTCTGGACTCCAACCAAGCTTTATTCCTGTCTTTCCTCTTCCTTAGTGCCCTGACTAGTCTCTGAAGCCATATTTTCCCTACTCTGACTTCTTGTTTATTCCTTGGTGATGAAGGAGTAAGGAGTGAAATGTCACTGTCGTTAGCCTGTGTCACTCTTGTCTCAGAAAATGTCTTCAAAAGCTCATTACTTGCTCATATGGACCCTAGGTCACTCAGCAACTCAGAGAAATCACTCAGCAGTACAGTTTAAGATTACCTGTGGCATAGTAGGGTTTTGGATACTACAGAGCAATTTAAAGGAAAGTAGGTGCATTATTAAATGTATGTTGAATTCAACTGAATTATGTGCCTGCCCGTAAATACACACATGCACACATATGCCACATAAACCAAGGAGCATGGGCAATGGATGCAAAGCGTGAGGGCGTGTGCACAGTGCAGGTCCAGCTTCACGGAAGCTAAGTGGCTGTCAGTTCCTCCAAGGGTAAATTTTGAAAGATGTAGAAACACCCTACTTCAGTACAAGATCTGTAAAGTACCATGAAGCCTAAACAGCATTATCAAAGTAGAGAGTACAGGTGCTTATCTTATAAAGACAGTAAATACTCAAAAGAAAAAAAAAAAAGACAACAAATTTCATTTATTGCAAAATCACACCCCCTAAATCATTCCAGAGAGAATCTACAGAAATCTCTACAACTTCCCTGGAGAGAGTTTTTCCCTGTTAGAACATAGAAGCATTAGAACATAATTTGATACTTAATTGAATCCTTCTTGCTGACGCTTAAGCTTACTCCTTGGTGGTTACAACAACAAAGAAATAGGTCAGTCTCCTATCATAATTCCTTCCCCCTTTCCTCACACCTCCTATTTCCCAATTCATTCGTCATTTTCATTAGTCTCTGGGCTTACTCCAGATTGGCTAACTCTTGCTTAATAAACCAGTGCTCAGGGGTGAATGGAAAGCACTTTCAGGCTTTAAAAGGCATTAGTCTATCTCATGGGTCTGAGGAGAGCTCATCCAAGATGTCCACAGGGCGGTAATCACAGGGAGGGCATCCAGCGTCTGCCTTAGGTCACATGCCATTTTCCCTTCTCCAGGA
>NW_007733735.1:165188-185711 GCF_000696425.1 Galeopterus variegatus | reverse complement strand
AATCACAGGGAGGGCATCCAGCGTCTGCCTTAGGTCACATGCCATTTTCCCTTCTCCAGGAAAGTAAGGGAGAGCAGTGTCCTGGCTGCTGAGATGTAACCTGCATCACAGACACCATGCCAGTCTGTCCAGTGGAAACGATTTCTCCCACTGGCTTCCCCCAATGTATCTGGTTTCACATCCTGGAAGCCCTCCTGCACACTGCACCTCTATCAATTGCACTTTGCATTCAAAGAGAGCTGGCTAATTGGAAGAGCCCTCTGCTGAGTCCTTCTTAAAAGATTAATTCTTTTGCAAGAGCAATTCATGGTCCCTAATTTTTCATTCCTCTGTGTCTGGGCTTTTGAGTATTAACCCGTCTTACAGCAGAACAGGGAGAGCTTCCTATTCTCCATTTACCTTGAGTCAATCACTCCCAGCTTAATAGCTCGGGGGCCAATGTCTTCATCATTGTTACCATCACCTTCCTCATCATCATTGTGTTCTGATTTGGTGCCTATAGCCCAGAATTAGGCAGGGCCTCCCAGGCCAAGACTGGGTGCCCCATGGGCCCTCCTAGGGAATCATGGAAAGCACAGCCCCATGTCCAGATGCTCCTGGCCGTGGAAACACCCAGGTGAATGATTTATCACCTAGAAGTCTTATGTGGGAACCCAGCGTTACACAGACAGGGTGGGAATACGTACAGCACATAAATGCAACCCCGTCTTCAGTGAATGTGGGTGGATTCACTCTGTAGTTTACCCATGAGAAATGTTTAAACCAAGCCAGCTACCTCAGCCTCCCCTCCTATGCCTAGGAGGCTGTGTCCTGCCGTCCTCCTGTGTGTGCCCAAAATGCAGCATTTGGAGCCCACAGGGAGAGCAAGGCTCATCCGAAGCCTTCAATGTCCCTCCAGAGACTGTCATACCACTCACCGGCTGCATTTCATAGTCTTAAATTCTGTGATATGCCATTGTATATGACATTTATTGTTCCATATGTGCCAGTTTCACCTTCAGACCCAGCAAGCCCCTGGGGGGTGGGAATCATGGGGAGCAATTATCTTCTCTCTTGGCACATGGGGGATCAGTGTGGCATGTGACAGAGCACTGGAGGACTCTGGGCCTCACTCTCCTCCATCATCTGCACTTTACGAACTTTTCCAGAGTGGAGGGAAACAGCCACAACTTGTCCATGAGGAGGCGGCACCCTCCCAGGTGTCTCAGAGCTCCCCATGCACACCGCGCCTGCCCCAAGGCGACTCCCTATCATGATGGTCAGTGACTGTGCCTCCTCCGCTGCTGTGTCCCATGCCTAGCATATTGTAGGTCTTCAGCAAATATTTCTTGAAAGAATGAATAATGAATTAACAAATGCAGCTTGTTCAAAAGCTCAGGTCAGAAGCGGCTCTCAGCTGTAACTGGGATGAGAGGCGGAGGCTAGAAAGAAAGAAGGAGGAAGGAATTTCCAGATGTCCAAGTTCATGAAATACCAGCAGTGCCAAGCCCTGCACAAGTGAGGCTCCTGCTCCCAGCTCTTACTTCCCAGCTGGTGACACACCACAACCCTCGGCAGTAACCTCCAGACCAGTAACAAGCCAGTGAGGTGGTGTCAACAGCGTCCCTTAGTGTGCCAGCACTGCCCAGCCCACCCAGACTGTGCCCACGGGCGGGGCCCCATGCCAGTGCTTGCCAGCCGGCCTTCTAGGCACTGTGCTCCTCAGTGAAGAGACGGCCTCTGGGCCCCGCCCCTGAGGAAGAGCCCGAGGGGCATCCCATTTCTCCCCCGCTTTCCTGTCCCAGCAGCTTCCCTGTTTGGCAGCTCTTCCCCAGCAGGAGACTTGGTGGATGAAACATCCCAATCCTGGGAACAAAAGAGGCTGGGCATCCCATTTCTCCCCCGCTTTCCTGTCCCAGCAGCTTCCCTGTTTGGCAGCTCTTCCCTGGCAGGAGACTTGGTGGATGAAACATCCCAATCCTGGGAACAAAAGAGGCTGTTAATGTGGTTGGAGGTGAAAGGCCAGCAGGACACACCAGGAATCCTCTGCCGTCTAAAGCCCTCAGTGGCTATCTGTGGGGGTGCACCAGGGGGGCCCTTGAGCCCTGACATCTCACCCACCCCTCCCTTCAGGAAGAGCCCCGACTGTGCTTCCTGGGCAGCAGGGAGCTTCTCTTGCTGGGCTCTATAACATAAGGGAGGCTCAGGGCAGGCTTTGGGCAGCAGAAAGAATGGCAGTGTGGCCTTCTGTGGTTCTTGTCCTCTCTCCGGCCCTGGTTTCCTCACTTCTAGGGCTCCTCCAGGCTCTAAAGGACTAACTCTGCTCCTTTGCTTTGCTTTTCTATCCCAATGCACCCAGTTGGCACCACGTTCACGTGTAGATTGCTGTTTTGTGAATGCTCTTAAGACATGCGTGTCTGTGTGTTTATTTTCGTATGTGAAGTAGCCCGATGGTGGAAGGAAGGGACAGCTCCATCTTACTTCTTTTAAGCACAAGTATGAATGAAAAGAACACACCATTTTGCTGCTAAAATTGATGGAAGGAGTCTTGAAGGCTGTCTGCCTACCTGCACAGGGCTCTGCACCTGCCCATGAGATGTGGGTCCCTGTGAAATGCCTGTTATGTTGGCAGTGGCGAGGACCAGGTCCAGGTGGGTGTGGCCGCTTGCCCGTGGGAGCCCCCAAGTTCTAAATGTTGGTGGTTTGTTGAGATCAGCTGGCACATTTAGTGCCCTTTGGAGAGTGGTAATTGCCACCGAATGCAGCAGCAAAGGGGGCTGCAAGGTGGAGGGTCTGACACCATCAGAGGCAGGCTGGGTGTTGCCTGTTAGACATACCACATGTTGAGGAAGTGTGGCTGCCCCAGCACAGTGGTCAAGGTAGAAACATGTTTCTGCTTGGGTGTCTCAGATACCATGCCAGAATTATCTTCTCTACATTCAGAGCTAGGAGTGTGTCAACTGGGGGACCCAGGTTGTGACTGCACTGCAAGCTGCCCCAGCTCCCCTTCCTCTTTCAACGCAAGCTCTGGAAGGGCAGGGATTTTTGTCTGCTTTGTTAACTCCTCTATCTCTTGTGCCTGGCACAGTGAGTACTTGGCACATCATGGTGCTAATAAATATTCACTAAAGCCAGGACTCCGCATAGAGGAGGAGAGGTCCGGGAGGATCTAGCATACTGGGCGAGTGAGGATAGGTAGCTGTGGTCTGGGTCTTCACACGCTGTGCCCCAGGAGCCAGACTCTGGGCACCAGGCCAGACTGCCCTAGGGAGGCAATCCCCTCTGTCCCATGGCATTTGATCCAGGCTGCCCTCGCCCGGTTGGAAGCCAAAGCTCCCTGGTACGCCCCCCACTCCTCATTCTTAGGGGCATATCTCCACCTCTTCCCCTCCTCCTCACCGACTGCCGCAGCCCTGATCACCACCTGGCCCAGCATCCTTGAGACCTGTGCAGCATCCCCTTGAGGATGATGGAGAACACCCTGAGCAGGAGGGGCAGGGAACAGGGAGACTGAAGAGTTTGGCTCTCCCAGACCTGGGTACCAGAGCACACACCATGGCCCTTGAATCTACCACTCCCCGACCTCAAGAAACCTCCTCCTGGACAGACCCAGTAACGCAGAGTTGGAGAGACTCAGGAATGGTTAGAAAACAGAAGGGAATACATAGCCCATCTTTAAGTTAGACACCCTATATCACATGAACTTCTGCCACAATTCGATTAAAGGTTCTGTGGAGGCTAGTTGAGGAGGAGACACACCCCTAACCCTCAGAGGTAGACTGACACCCAGACCGCCAGAAAACCAACACACTAAAGTGCAAGCCAAACATAGTCACTCTAAGGGACAAGTGTAAAGGAGCTAGCACTCAGGTCCCATTTATCTGAGAAGCCTTCCTGGGGGTAAATTTTAAGCAGAATTACAAAGAAGCTTAAAAACAACACACAAAAACTTTTTTAGCAGAAAGCAAAGAAGGTATTAACAGTCTATAAGTTTTGAGATTTTAAAAGGGGTGGTGACACAGGCTCTCAGGGAGGCCAGGTGTCCTAGGCAGACATCAACTGCCAGGGTAAAGGTCACAGTGCAGGTCAAAGGTCACAGAAGAGGGAGTGAAGGAGGAAGAGGGCTGAAAGACTTACTTCTTTCAATCTAACTCCCCAAAGTCAGTGAGTCAGACAACCTAACATAGGAAGCAACAATCCTGGTGGGAAAATGAGAGAGTGGAGGGAGAGAAAGAAGTGAGCCACCCCAGAGGAGAGGTGATGGCTGAAACTAGAAACAGAGTAAGATGACATTTCCTGGGAGTGGGGGTCCTGGGAGGAGGTATGGGAAGGAAAAGGGTGCCCAGGAGGGAAGGCAGACTGGAGCCAGCTTTGCACACGGGAGCTCCGTGGGAGCAAGCGGGGCGACCTCCATCCCCGTGCACAGGGCTGAGCCACTCCCTGCGCCCCGACCCTCACTGGCCTTGGTTCTGTAGAAAGCTCTGCACGGGTTTATGCAGCACGGCTCAGGGAACAAGTGTCCCTTCTTCTGAGAGAAAGATTATTATGTAGTGAGGAGTACAGAAAACAAAAATGGTTATTCTTTCCACTCAAGAAGCACACACTAGCCGGTGGGGATCTGGGCACACTGGCAAGCAGGTGAGAGAACTCCTGTGCTCTTCTCGGCCTGGATCAACAAAAGCTCTGAGTCACAGTGAGACTGAGACTCTCGCACAATCTACAGATGGAGGAGAGGCCCACCCCCCACCTCAGCCCCAAGGAGGAAACAGCTCAGACAACAAAGAACTACCGCACCAAGTGCCAAGCTGCCATTCCAGGCAGGCGAGACCTGCCAAAGCGTCGGGTACTGTGTGCCTCTGAAGGACGCCTGCGTGGAAAGCCATGGCAGAAGGCTCCGCTTCTCACTCACCAGGCAACATTTGTCTGTTGGTGTAATTGGCCATTCTGGGACTTGATTTTCTCATCCACAAAATGGACACTGAATGCATATCATTTCCTCTCTCACTCTCCCATCCTTCAGAACCACAGCAAAAAGCTAGAGGTCAGCAAGGTAAAAGAACTAGCAATTTCTCTGTCTTACTCCCCCCACAGTAGAGACGGGGAGATGAGATGCAGAAAAAAGGGGGATGCAGAGCCTCGTAGACTCCCCATCAGCTTGTACACTAATGGAGGATGTAGGGCACAGTTAACAAGATAAACCAGGGGAGGAAAAGGAAAGAGAAAACCCTCCACTAGACTGTGTATCATGTTTCTTTCAAATCCCCACTGGACTTGCCATAGGATGGACACATGCTCATTGATTGCACTGGAAGCAGAGAAGACTCAACAAACATTTACTCAGCTCAGGCAGAGGGCTGGCTGGCCTGCAAGTCACATTATACTGGAGTAGGCAGGGCACATGTGCCTGCACACACACATTCATGCTCCAGAAAATCACGTGTGAACTACACAATAGACAGGGATGCAGAATAAGGGGCACATGAAGAGCAAAATAAAGGGGCAATCAAAACCAGGTGGAAGGAATTCCTAAGGAAGACTATTGTAGAGCAGAATTTTCGAGATCTGGGGGACAGCTTGATGGAGTGGGGAGGACTGCGCACTTGGTGCTGAGAAAATGCTCGAGAATAGGAAGCAAACCAAGAAACAGGAAACAGTGAGTCTCAGGTGCTTGTATTGACACAAGGTGTTTGGACAGGACGGAGTTGGTCCCAGGCCTAAGAAAGCGGTTTAGAAATGAGGCATCATAAGATGCATGATTAGGACATGACTGAAAGCAATTAACATGCTTCTCACATGTCTGCTGATCAAGTTGCAACTGGAAAGGAGTTTCCATATGGGGGAGGGATGCTGGGGAACCAACCAGTGGCTTTCACACCATTTCCCCAGGGGTGCTGATGTGAGCTCAGGGTTGGCAAATGCCTCAAGGATGCCATCAGCCAGGTGCCCTTCATTAACGGTGCCCCGCCCCTCCCAGAGGCCCATAAAAGTCAAGGGGCCCTGGGGCTCCCCAGCTACCTGTCTTCTCCTTCCCCTTTCGCGCCTACCTCAGGAGCTCTCCCTGCAGCCTTCCTCATCCACCATGTCTCGGCAGTCCACCATCACTTTCCAGACCGGTGGCCGCAGGGGCTTCAGCACCGCCTCGGCCACCACCCCAGCTGCTGGGCGCTCCCGCTTCAGCTCTGTCTCTGTGGCCCGCTCCACAGGAGGCAGTGGAGGGCTGGGCAGGGTCGGCGGCACTGGTGCTGGCTTTGGAAGCCGCAGCCTCTACAACCTGGGGGGGACCAAACGGGTCTCCATTGGTGGGTGTGGCAGCAGCTTTCGAAGCAGCTTTGGTGGCAGGGCAAGCAGTGGGCTTGGAGTCAGCGGTGGATTTGGCTATGGGGGTGGAGTTGGAGGGGGAGTTGGGGGCTCTGGCTTCCCCATGTGCCCCCCTGGAGGCATCCAAGAGGTCACTGTCAATCAGAGTCTCCTGACTCCCCTCAACCTGCAAATTGACCCCGCCATCCAGCGGGTGCGGAAAGAGGAGCGGGAGCAGATCAAGACCCTCAACAACAAGTTCGCCTCCTTCATTGACAAGGTGAGCCAAGACCTTCACCTGTTCCATTGGGCTTGGGGTTGAATGACCTCCTGGAAAGGCCCCAGCCCAGAGGGGAGAGCGATGTTTCAGCAGCCTCCCTACGGGACAGTGCATCCCTTCAATAGGTGCCCCCCACGGGGCCAAGTCATTTCCAGGGCAAGGCTACCTTGCCCCAAGGACCTGGTGGAAATTTCCCCTTGTCTTCTTTGGGAGTCACATGGGCTGGTTCAGAATCAACTCTGAGGGAAGAGTTAAGTTGATTCTCCACAGGAGGAGAGTTTCCACTGAGCAAACTAACCCAACCCAAAGCAGACCGTGTTGAGAAACTCAACCGAAGAACACAGGCCTCTAGATCCCACCACACTGATTCTATGGAAGCCCTAGGGAGCTCTTGGCTAGGTTAGTGGGCTTTCTCATTTTGGGTTGGAGTTGTCGATTACATAGTTGCCAGGTGGGTATCAGATGAAAAATATCTTTTTCTTCTCTCCCTTATTAATAGGAGTGTCTGGCTCTACCTCCCCAGCTTCTCAAGAGTTTATTCTCTCTTCTCCCCTCCAGGTACGGTTCCTGGAGCAGCAGAACAAGGTCCTGGAGACCAAGTGGAACCTCCTGCAGGAGCAGGGCACCAAGACTGTGAGGCAGAACCTGGAGCCCCTCTTTGATACCTACATCAGTGACCTCCGACGGCAGCTGGACAGCCTCAGCACTGAGAGGGGCAGGCTCGAAGCTGAGCTGAGGAACATGCAGGATGTCGTGGAAGATTTCAAAGTCAGGTAAGTGGGAGACAGCTTCCGGCCACACGTAGCTTTCCCAGGCCTCTGTTTTATGAGGAGCAGAGAGGTGCAAAGGAGAAAATGTCAGTATCAGGCAGGAGCTTTGGAACTTGCAGTCACTCTCCCATCAGGTGAAGACAGCATAGTGTGGGGTAACAAAGGGAACTTCATCTCGTGCACACCATTAACAAAGAGCCTACTTCTATCTGTCTTACATGACTGCAAAGGGATACCAACGTCATCTAATGAAACATTGCTACAAGCTCTGGAAAGAGTAGTATTATTCCACGATCAGCATATTGTTTAACTTCATTGGACATGGGCGCAGTTATCGAGATCGCTTGCATTGCCAAGATGGCATTAGCTCAGGAGTGAAAAGAGGTAGGAATGAAGAAGTGAGGGTTTAAATGAGGCAATCTGATCTTCCTCATGGAGGCAGATTTTAACTGCACATCATTCGGGCTGCAGTAGGTGAGATAGCCAGAGGAAAGGGGTGAACTAGCTCTCCCCAAAGCTGGCTGACCCTTGGTTTCTGAGTTTGAGCTACACCTGGTTACAAAAAGCACACTGCTCAACAGCCACGCTGAGGTTCAGTGAAAATATACCAGAATCTACCTGGAACACATCCTGAACAGATAAAATTTACTCCACAGTTTCAGCAGGCACTTGAGACAGCAAATTTTTTAAAGATTAGAATTGTGCATCTATAAAAAGATGGAGTTACATAAGTACCTATTTCTATTCCCCTAAGATCTGTTCTTACCTTCTAGTCTTACAAAAGGTTTTTTAAAAACTGACAGAAGAAATTATCCCCCTTTTAATAGAGGGAGAAATAGAGGTTAAGCGAATCACCCAAAGTCACACACAGGTCAGCGGAAGAGCTGGAAAGGATCTGAGGTCTCCTGACTCTTGCAACAGCTGCCTGGGAAGAGCACAGTGGGTACTTGCTCAATAGCACACTCCGCTCCTCTGTCCTGACAGGTATGAAGATGAAATCAACAAACGCACGGCTGCTGAGAATGAGTTTGTGGCCCTGAAAAAGGTGAGTGGAAATGTCCCTAAAAGAAGAAGATTTAAAACTGAATCTTGGAGTGTGGAGTGACCTGACCCTTGAGTCACCCAAGTAATGTCACATCAACCTTGAGAATATCTGGAGAGCTCAAACCTGCCAAAACGCTCTCTCCCAGCATATAGCCCCGCTGACCTGCTTGGGTTTCTGTTAGCCCAGGGAACTGGATTCCGTAGCTCTCAGTGATCACCCAGCCTCAACCCCCAGACAGTTTTCTAAAATCCGAACTTGAAGGGCCAGGCAGGAATCTGCCAGCTTCTTTTGGACTTGCTGCTTGGGGCTAGGTTCTCAGAGGAGCTTCCTATGCTCTCGTTCTAGGACGTGGACTGTGCCTATATGAACAAGGTGGAGCTGGAGGCCAAAGTCAACTCTCTGACTGACGAGATCAACTTCTTCCAGATGTTCTTTGAGGCAGTAAGGGTCCTCAAGATTTTTTGTTCCTCCCAGGTCTGGAGCCTGGAAAGAAAAGGAAGCTGCCGGGTGCCGTCCATTAGTGCCTCTACCCAGCATCTTGCTCCAGATGCTCCAGGCTGGGGCTTAGAGGATAGTGGGGACCAGGGACAATTGCTGGAACCTTGTCACACTAAACTACCCCAGCTCTGAGGCTTCTCCCCCACATCATGGCAGGACAGGCCTAGCAAGGAGGGAATGCTGATTCCCAAGTTCTAGGTCACTGGGTAACATTCCCAAGGAATCAAGACCAACCTGCTCCCTACTCCCTACCAGAAAAGTTCAAAAAGGCAAGCTGTCCTCAGCTCATTGGGCAGAGGGCTTCTTGCCCTCCGAAGATGCCTATTCTGGATACTGCATCTCTAAAGGCAGAGACCTGGGTCTGCGGAAAGGGAGAAAGGCAGGAAGTGATGACATCACACTATGGGGGGTCAGCAGGTCTTAAATATCACCAATCCCAAAGAGACCTTTTGTGCTGGCATATTGAACAAACACATGTCACATTCAAATCCATGTAATTTGGATTCAGGGGACACTGAGTCCTCCTCATACTGAGGGAAAGTCTTAAATATCACCAATCCCAAAGAGACCTTTTGTGCTGGCATATTGAACAAACACATGTCATATTCAAATCCACGTAATTTGGATTCAGGGGACACTGAGTCCTCCTCATACTGAGGGAAAGTACACAGATGGGGCCTTGAGAAGCAATGCTGGGGAAACCCACCCCCCACACTGACCAATGACCCCAAAACTTCCCAGGATGGGATGGGATCCAATAGAGGGCTGGGAGTGCCCAGGGAACAGCTGGAAGTATCTCTGCCAAGGATACCAAAGAAGGGATTCCTGACCCAGATGAGTAGTCAGCCATGGGGATTTTAGATCCCTTCTTTTGATGCTTTGGTGACACTGAGTCTCCTGTCCCACAGGAGCTGTCCCAGATGCAGACCCAGGTCAGCGACACGTCTGTGGTCCTCTCCATGGACAACAACCGCAACCTGGACTTGGACAGCATCATCGCTGAGGTCAAGGCGCAGTACGAGGACATTGCCAACCGCAGCCGGAGCGAGGCTGAATCCTGGTACCAGACCAAGGTAAGCATGGGTGCCTCCATGATGGGTTCCTGGCCTCAGGAAATGTGAGCATTTCTGTTTCTTTCCACTTGTCAGGAGCATCTTTGAGACTATGAAAACTTAGCCTGAAATGCATGTGAAGCCTAACCACGCACGCTAACATGTGGTCATGGCTATGCTGGGTGCTTAGAGGGACATCCACAGGCCCCACGTTGCTCAGGATCTGGCTGGAGGTTGGGCGAGACTCCAAAACAACCACGAAACAGTCATAAAGCAGTTTCTAAAGGTCTTATTTATTCCATACCTATTTTCTGAGCTCCTGCTGTATGCTAGGTAGGGTTACAGGGCTGTAAATGAATAAATTGCAAACAGAGAACCCAAGGTCTGGGAGGCCATGAAGTGAAAGGACAATCATGGAAGGGAAAAAGACAGCATTAATAAAAAGCTTCCAGGAAGAGGTGGGTTTTTAGTCCAGCTAGGAAGCAGTGAGGGACAAAAGATAGCCAAGGAGCAGGGTGATGTTTAAGGCTGAGCAAGAGCCTGGAAGGCAGGAATGGGCACTTTGTTGGGCAAGAGGGTTTGTGTTGGGAAGTGGGAGGTTGGGATGACCGTAGAGAGCTGCTTGCTTGCTGTCCAAAGGCTCTGATGGCCAGAAGGAGGTTTGGCTTTAGAGGGGTGTAGGAGGCCCATGAGATCAGCTGTCTGCAATGTCCAGAGCCCTCCCAGGGGCAGATTCTCAGAGACTGCCTTGGTCCCTTCCAGGCAGCAGTGTAGCAGAGAGGAAGGAGGGTGTCAAGGGCTGGGGTTCACAGGGCAGAGGCAGCCCCTGGATGGTGAGAGGAGGAGGGACGCACTTAACCCCAAGATGAAGTGGTGGAATTTACAGAGAATGATTACTTGTGCTGTCAGAGCTGTTGTTCCTTAATCCTGGGTATCTAGAAACAGGAAGCTGAGCTATTCAGCACTTTCAAAACCGGACAGATCTGGCTCAGGCAGAAGCTCTCCTGGCAGGAAAAGTGTGAATTTCACAGCAGTCTGCTGGAGGAGACAGGGTATAATTATTGCTCCTAAATGAGTGTGTCCTGGATGTGTGCCATCAGACTGAGAGCTACCTGAGAGTGAGGATCCTTACAAAGTCTTCAGAATTGCGCCATGTACAGCCGCTGCACCACCCAACACCATTTTCCTGCACCTCAGCCCCCTTTCCCCAGCTCTGGGTCTGGAGGCTACCAAAATTCATGGGCACAGTTGGTCTGTACACATGCCGCATGACCAGGAACTCCTCAAGGACAGTGACCAAGTCACTTCCTCACTCCTAGAACTGACCATGTTCCTTCCTGCCCCTGGGTCTGCACACAGGCTGTTTCTGTCTGGATTCCTCTCCCCCAAGCTGGGCACTTAGGTCCTCCTTTCCACAGCTTCAGTTTCTCCATCTCTGGAAAGACTGCCCTGACCACTGCTCCCATTTCCCAGTCTAGGTCAGATTCCTTTATTACACTCTTCTAGGACCCTGTTCACTTCCTAAGGGACACTTATCTCAATTTAGATCTATAAATTCGATAGCATGCTGATTTGATTAATGTGTATCTGCCCCAATAAACTGTGAGCTTCAGGGCATCAGGGGGATGATTGTGCTTATCGTGGCATTCCCAGAGCCTACCACATGCCTGGCAAGTGGATGTGCTCATGAAGGTTCACCTGAATAAATGAGTAAGGGAATAAGTGAATGACCAGTGAATGAATGAGCCTGCTTGTGTCACTGAATGACAGGCTGGGCACACAAGGAGTACCCAGGCCAGGCATCTGATGAGGTGATTGAGTCTGCTCTGGTTCTATCAGTATGAGGAGCTGCAGGTCACAGCGGGCCGACATGGCGATGACCTCCGTAACACGAAACAAGAGATCTCCGAGATGAACCGGATGGTCCAGAGGCTGAGAGCTGAGATTGACAGCGTCAAGAAGCAGGTAAAGTTTTGGCAGGGCCAACAGCTACATATACATTCATTTCTTCTGGGTCATTATGCCATCTTATAGGACTCCTACCCAAGAAGCACCACACCCCCAGGGGCTATCAGCAGGACTCATGGCTTCTTCCTTTCCTAACAGTGCTCCAGCCTGCAAACAGCCATCGCTGATGCAGAACAGCGTGGAGAACTGGCCCTCAAGGATGCACGGGCCAAGCTGGTGGACCTGGAGGACGCCCTGCAGAAGGCCAAGCAGGACATGGCCCGGCTGCTGCGTGAGTACCAGGAGCTGATGAACGTCAAGCTGGCCCTGGATGTGGAGATCGCCACCTACCGCAAGCTGCTGGAAGGCGAGGAGTGCAGGTGAGGGCAGGTGTACCAACTCCATCCTCAAAGCAAGTTGAGCTCACCCCGGCTGCCTGGGCAGCCCTAAGGGTTCAGGTTGCTGCAGCCCCCTCCTTTCCTGGAAAAGGGAGCAGAATGTAGGTGGAGTTGGGCTATGACAAAGAATACAGGTGCCATTTCTTTCCAGGATAGTAAATCATATGAAGTGAAACTACATTTTGCACTCCGTAGAAATCTAGGACCTGATCAGGCCTAAGTAATCAAACGAATACAGGTGCCATTTCTTTCCAGGATAGTAAATCATATGAAGTGAAACTACATTTTGCACCCCGTAGAAATCTAGGACCTGATCAGGCCTAAGTAATCAAATTCTATCAAAGGAGAAATTTGGGTATGTGGCTGGTTTCAAAATGTGGCATAAAAGGCTCTGGCCTGAGAATAAACTGTCCTAGGATTTGGGCTTACAGGTCTACTGCTAACTAGACGTGTAACCTTGGAAAAGTCACTCTCCCCTCTCTGGCTCTCAATTTCTTCAATGGTAGAAGGCTCTGGCCTGAGAATAAACTGTCCTAGGATTTGGGCTTACAGGTCTACTGCTAACTAGATGTGTAACCTTGGAAAAGTCACTCTCCCCTCTCTGGCTCTCAATTTCTTCAATGGTAGAATGAAGAGGCCACATTACATGATCCCGGAGCTTTGTGCTCTGCCAATTACCAGCTGGAGGCAAATTACTTAACCTCACCATGCCTCGATATCCTCATCTATAAAATAAGGATAACAATTGTTCCAAACTCATGTTATTAAAAGAGTTAAAATAAGCAAATACACACGAAGTTCTTAGAACACTGCATGGTACACAGTAAGTCTTCAATAAATGTTAGTTATCATTCAGTTTAGTGGCCAAAGACATGGGCTTTCGAGTCAGATGAACCTGGCTTCAGATCCAGTTTTGTGACTGTGGGCAAGTTAATTAATCTCTCTGAGCTTCAATTTTCCTCTCTATAAAACTGAGATAATAATACCTACCTAATGGAGTTTTGAGAGAACTAAGTGGAATAATGTAGGTAACAGGTACTTGGTAAATGTTAGCTTTTGTTAAATGCTCTAAGTATGTGTTTATCAATGAATGCCAGTTCTGTCCTCAAGATACTAAAGCAAAAATACTCTAGTTGCTAAGATAATAATAGACCGATTATTGCTGTTGTTATTTTTATGATTCAAACTCCTCTCCACACCTATAACAACCTCAGCTCTGCCCCAGTGCATGACAATAGCCCCTTGTTGAGAGAGAAGTCTCGTTATAGGACAAGCCCCGCCTTTCCAATTGATGCCAGAGTATGATTAGATTTAATTTCCTTAAAGTGTCTAACTAATTTAAACCAAAAATGAGTTTCTGAGATTATAGGTTTTACTCCTATAAACCTCACACTCCACATTATTTTCATCCATTAGTTTATTATTTTTAATACTACTAATATTTAAATAATTTCAACCTGCATTACTTCTACAATAAAAATAATAAAGGTTTTTAAATGCATTTAAAACAATTGCAAGTGTCATTGCAAGTGCCCATAAGCTGCTGAACACAATAGTAACCCTCCTTCTCCCCCCTGCTCCCAATCAGGCTGAGTGGAGAGGGAGTTTCTCCAGTCAACATCTGTGAGTATGGCATCCTGTCTGTGTGATTTGGAGTGCTTGGGGTTGGGTGATGGGGAGGGATGGACTTGCAGGAGGGTGAGGACGTGAGGCATTAGAGGGATCCAACAGACAGGGTTCATTTTGAGGTTTGCAGTTTTGAGTTCATTAAAAAGAAAGCCATATTAGGAAGAAGTATTTAACATCAGAATTTTACCTCTTTGAGAATGGGAATGCCACAGAAGGGTAGTGGAAAGCTTGTTAAATACTCTGCATGGGTTTAGAAGACCCTGGCCACACCTCCCACCTCCTAGGATGCCATGCCTTTTTTGCTGGGGCTGCAAATGTAGCTCAGAGACAAGCATTTGACGTAGAGGATTTATGAAAATTCCTGGTCTGCCTTGGGCCTTTGGAGGGAGCCTGTACACTAGGCACAAGGACATTGCCAATTAGGCAGCTCCTCCCCAGAACAGTTAGGGAAGAAGCCTCACTGCTTGGCTCAGCTTGTCAAAGTACAACTGCAGAAAGTTGCCAGGGCTTTTCACAGCAGCAGGAGCAGCGTAGAACACGGCAGTTGGGTGCAGCTGCTACCAAACAGGAGCAGTGTTAGCAAGCTGGCATGGCCCTTTGCAGGCAAGAGTAGAAGCCGTCACTCAGAGCTCAGTGCTGGCACCATGAGGCTAGCAGAAACGACTTGTACAATTCATACACTACAAGTGAGCTTGGTTTTCTTGATGGGGATTCATAAGAGCAGCTCATTACATTAAGCAATGATTCCAGAAGGCAGAGCCCTCTGAACCACCCAGGTGTCCTCCTTCCCTGATGTCATTGTCTAGTGGCTCCAGAGATCCTCAAACCTAATTCTGGGTACGAATGACATAATCTTGAAGTTTCCTTTCTCTTGAAAACACTTGAAGGTCTGTATTAGTTTCCAACAGCTGCTGCAGCGAAGTTCCACATTTGCATGGCTTAGAACAGCAGAAATGTTTTGTCTCACAGTTCTGGAGGCTAGAAGTCCATAATCAAGGTGTCAGCAGGGCCGTGCTTTCTCTGAAACTTGTTGGAGAGAATCCTTCCTTGCCTCCTCCTAGCTTCTGGTAGTGGCCGTCAATCCTTGGTGTTCCTTGGCTGTGGCTGTAATACTCCAATCTCTGTCTCTGTGATCATATGACTGTCACTGTGTTCATGTCTTCAGAGGGACATCTTCCCTCTTTTTATAATGATACCAGTCATATTGGATTGGGACCCACCCCAAAGACTTTATCTTGAATTCATCTGCAAAGATCCTATTTCCAAATAAGGTCACAGGTACTAGGGGTTAGGACTTCAACATAGTTTTTTGGAGGACACAATTCATCCCATAAAAAAGTCCATTTTTTATTTCAATTTTTCTTCTGAAGAGCCCAAGGCAGGGTTCTAGAATGTTTAAGGTGATGAGTGGTTATAACTTAGGAAAAGAACAGGTTAGGAGGAGAAAAGGGCAGGTGACTGGCTGATACATTCACCTGCCACCTGGTCTATCAGGAACATTCCAGCCCCCCTCTGGGATTCAGAGCACCAAGACTGGGGGACACCACCGAAAGGGCATGCCCCACCCTGTCAACTTCCAAAAGGAAGGGAGACTCCAGAGCCAGGCCCACAGAGGGAGACAGGATCAGACGGAGCAGCAGGGGAGCAGAGGGAATGCAGGTGGACTGGAGCAGCTTACAGTAGGTCTGGAAGGAGAGGAGAGGCACCGAGGAGCTGTGGGGAGGAAGGAAGCCATTCCAGCCTGGGAGAATGCCAGTGCTGCAGCTCAGGCAGAAATGGGCTGAGGCATAGGACAGTGATGTCACTAAGCAGGCAGGGGAGAGTGGTAGGAGGCAAACAGCTGCCCGAGGAGACTGCCCATCCCTCCCTTAGGACTTCAGATTACGTGCCCTGACATCCCTGGTGTCTTCTCTTGTGCTCTTGTTTCTGATATGTCTCCTTTCTTCCAGCAGCTGTGGTGGAGGCGGGATGACGCCTGGAGCTGGAGGCATCCATGAGGTCACTGTCAACCAGAGTCTACTGACCCCCCTCAACCTGGAGATTGATCCCTCTCTCCAGCGGGTGCGGAAGGAGGAGAAGGAACAGATCAAGAGTCTCAACAACAAGTTCGCCTCCTTCATTGACAAGGTGAGGGGCAGGTGGGGTTCCCACCAGGAAAGCAGCTGCCACCCAGGGGAGCTCTACGTCCTGTGCTTTTCTGAGATCAACTGTGACTTCCGAGGACCTGTGCTCCTGCGGGCTAGTTAGTCTGCTTATGGAGTGGAGGAAGGGGTGGTTTCCCATCTTGTTGAGGTGGGAGCAGAAAATTTAGGTGGGAGGGGTGCACTCAGAGCATTTAGCACTTTCTTTGTGGTGAGGGAAAAGCTGTGACTTCATCTGAGTCCCCCTGTTGCACAGCCTGGAATCCTAGGGGTTCTCCAGCTCTGGGAGGGAGCCCCTCCCTAAAACTATTCTATCTTGCATCACCACCGTCACACACCTGAGCTAGCTGTTTTTGCCTGGGAAGAACAAATTCAAGGATCTGGATCACTCAGGCTTCATGCCTGGGGTCTGGAAGAGTGCAAAAGAAGAGGCAACCAGCCCAGGTTCCAATTTTGGCTCTACTGCTAGGAGAGTCACCAAACTTCTCAGGCCTCAGTTGGGTTAGATAGATGGACTTTAAGGTGACTTTGCAGGTCAAACAAGCTATGAAATACCTCATTGTATGGACCCAGATCATTGAATGTGTAGACCTAACCAAAGGCACTGCTCAGGCACCGGTTCTTAAACTATATCACTCCACGTCACCCGCCTGGCCTGGTGTTTGCACTAACAGAGGTGAGATTTCCAGGAGATTGACTGTGACAAGAAGAACGTAGGTTCTGCTTCTCCTTGGGAAAGAGGAGGTGGGACTAGGCAGGGAATTAGAGACAGGACTTTCTTCCTTCCTGCTACAGTGCAAGAGCTAGAGAGGAGAGGACGCATTTGTTAAAGGCTCTCTGTAAGGACACTACCATCTCCAAAGTCATGGAGGCTCTGTTCCTTCATTCTCTGAGGCCGGGTGCCATTCCAGCTGCTCCCAGTGGAAGGACTTTGTTTAGGGGGGAAATTATTATATTTCTAGGGAGGCCTTCCAGGCTGGTGAGCAGAAGGGGACAATTAAAGACACCCAAATTAACAGCACAAGACCACACGGGACTAGAAGGAGCAGAGAGGATGGGACTTGCCCAGGGCCACACAAGCAGTGAGGGACATGGCTGGGATTGTGCCCAGGTCTCCTCAATGTAGTTACAGTGTGACCCATTTCAGCAAATCTGGAGTGTGGGGCAGCTGAGTCCAGTTTAGATCTAGAGAAATTACATCTGAAAGAAAATGAACAGATTGAATTTTCTGCCGAAAACCTCCTGTCCATTTAGTGGGAATCGGAACCTCACCCAGTCACGTGACGGTGGATGGTCTTTTCTTAAGTTACCACGTAGTAGCCTGGTTTGGTGTATTCAGATAGCTTCCAACCCCTCTGGCTCTTCCTGCTTCTTCCCTCTTCTAACTAAACCACCACCTGTCTCCCAAGCCCATTATTCCAACATTTGCTCAGCTCCTTACAGGCCGAGGAAGAAGAGAGGGAACCTAGACTCCAAGGTTCTGCAGAGCCATCCTGCAATTTGGGGGTCCTATATCCCAGGACCCTCTGGGAGGCTACTGCATGGGGAGAGGCTGCTCTGTGGAAGCCCTCACAATCTTTTACCTCTGGCTGGGGCAGGTGCGATTCCTGGAGCAGCAGAACAAAGTCCTGGAGACCAAANGCTACTCCTTCACCAGCAGTGGCGGGCACAGCCTGGGTGGAGGCCTGGGGGGCTCTGGCTTCAGTGCCAGTAGCAGCCGGGGCCTAGGGGGCAATGGCTCTAGTGTCAAGTTTGTCTCTACCACGTCCTCCAGCCGGAAGAGCTACAAGCACTGAGCACAGCCACCCCTGCCCTGTTTGCACTCACACCTGGATGCCTGGGTCCTTCACCTTCATCTCCCCTCCATAAGTTCCCCCCTGTGCTGTGCAAGCCTGGCGTCCTGGCTAAACCCCACTCCTTGCCTAAGCCAGCCTCTGCCCTTCGGACAGCTCGTGGCACCTCTCTGTGGTAGATATGCAAAACCAAAGCTGATTGTCTTTTGAGGTTCACATTCAGCTTCTCTTGCAGAGGCTCAGACAGTCTGGAATCTCTCCTTTCAGCTCCACCTTCCTCCCTCCCTCCAGACGCAGAGACAGGGGAAGTCTGTGTCTGTGAAGCCATCTCAGTGCCAGGTTGTCCCCCGCCCATCTCATGGTGCTTATAAGCTGCCTGCTGGGAGTGAACGCTCTCTCTGTCCCCTCCCTGGAATGTGTCTATTAAATGCATGTGTAATGTGCTTGGTGTCCAGCCCTGTGTTTGGAATGACGGAGCCCAGAGCAATGCTCCTCCTTCCCGAGGCCTGCTCCCACCATGGGGCTCCACACAAGCAGTTTTGGGCACATCATGCCTCACGCCCTCCCCCCCAAGCTAAGAATGCTTGATGGGAAGATGGGAGAGACAGGGCTTGCAGAGGTGCGGGGAGGGCAGGGGCCCACCAGAATCCTCCTCCCCTGACTTCTGCCCACATCCGCCTACCTCTCGTTGCCATGCCTTGTTTGGTAAGCCCAAGCCCCTGGGCAGAAGCCCTGCCCAGCATCCCTGCTCTGTATGTCATGCAGGGCGATGCCATCTCCTCCCAAAACCAGACTATGTTCTAGGGACACTGACGTAGGGTGGGTGGCCCAGGCCTCCTCCAGAAAAGAGGTTGATTGTTCCCTGGCAGCTTCAAACTTGCAGACCCAAACAGAGAAATAACAGGCCAGGAGAGGAGTTAAAAGTCAGCCCTAGGGGAAATGCTTTCACCAAGCACAGGGGCCATTTAGCCCATAATTGCAGGTGGCAGCGAAACATCCAGGAAGCTCCCACATTCCTGAGTTTACAGTCTCTGGACCTCTCCTATCAGGCTGAGCTGGGGCATAGCCCAGTGGGCTTGCCCTGAGACACAGGCTTGGAGAGAGTGGGCTCAATGCTCAGGACCGAGCTGAGAACTGATGGGAGCTATGAAGGCACCAGCGTTCTGAAAAACCCTCGTCCTGGTGAAGGGGCAGCGAGTGAACTGGCAGGGAGAGGGAGAAGATTAGTGTGAATCAGGGGCTAAAGTCTGGAGTAGCTGGGAGAGAGTGACAGAAGGGAGAGGAGAAAAATTTTCAATCCCTGGACCCCAGGGAGGAGCCCATTCTGAGCCAAGATGATAGCAGGGGAGACACGGGGATTTGGAATGAAACACCGACCGCTTCCTGGCTTCTGCCCTCTGAGCTTGGTTTCTAACACTGGCCCAGCATGCACTAGCCATGGGACCTCAGATGAGTTGCCTAACTACACTGTGCCTCGATTGTTCCATGTGCAAAACAAGAATACTCATAGCTACCCCCACAGTACTGTTTCAGATTAGACCAGAAGATAGGTGCAAAGCAGCTACCCATAGTAGCTCCTCAAGAAACGTTGACAATTATTATTTTTATCATCCGTCCTCACAAAGTTATGAGAATTAAATGAAGTAATGCTGGTTCCTGATCTGCCGCGTGGTGTGGCACAGATCGAATCCCCAGTATATGTATTCGTTTTATCATAAGTGACCAGGATGGGAAAGGCACAGTCAGGTGCTTGGGTTCAGAGCTCAGGACCTGGAAATAGAGAAGGGAGTTGCAGATGAGAAGCACGGGGAGTGTCCACAGCCTGTCGCTGAGAGCCTGGGCAGGTGAGGGGCTTGGGAACCCAGGCCTGCCCCAGCCCAAAGGCCCAGGCCTGGTCCTGCCCTGGCAGGGTGTTCCCCATGGTGATTAGCGGGTCAGGAAGATGGGCTGTGGCCAAACATGCCATTGAGATGAACTCAACGGAGTGGTCTTTGATCTCCTCCAGCCAAGCCCAGTTCCTGAAAGGGATAAAAGTCGAGGAGAGTTTTGGAGAGCTAGACTCTGAAGGCTCCTCGGTTCTTTTGACATTTTCGCTCCTCTGACCCTCTGACAGCAGCTCCCACCATGACCCAACGATCCACCATCACCATCAAGTCAGGGGGCACTCGCAACTTCAGTGCTTCCTCTGCCAATCTCCTCCCAGGCTACCGACCCAGCTTCAGCTCTGTCTCTGTGTCCCAGGGTGGGAAGAGCTTCGGAGGCGGCCTTGGGGGCAGCTTTGGGACGAGGAGCCTCCATGGCCTTGGTGGTAACAAGAGAATCTCCATCAGCGGGGGCTACCGGTCCAGCCGGGCTGGCTTCGGGGGAGCTGGCTATGGGCTGGGTGCTGGGGGCATAGGCTACAGAGTTGGGGGAGCCTGCAGCGGGTATGGATTTGGAGGCGGGATGACGCCTGGAGCTGGAGGCATCCATGAGGTCACTGTCAACCAGAGTCTACTGACCCCCCTCAACCTGGAGATTGATCCCTCTCTCCAGCGGGTGCGGAAGGAGGAGAAGGAACAGATCAAGAGTCTCAACAACAAGTTCGCCTCCTTCATTGACAAGGTGAGGGGCAGGTGGGGTTCCCACCAGGAAAGCAGCTGCCACCCAGGGGAGCTCTACGTCCTGTGCTTTTCTGAGATCAACTGTGACTTC
>NW_007733735.1:160852-163711 GCF_000696425.1 Galeopterus variegatus | reverse complement strand
AGTGGGAATCGGAACCTCACCCAGTCACGTGACGGTGGATGGTCTTTTCTTAAGTTACCACATAGTAGCCTGGTTTGGTGTATTCAGATGGCTTCCAACCCCTCTGGCTCTTCCTGTTTCTTCCCTCTTCTAACTAAACCACCACCTGTCTCCCAAGCCCATTATTCCAACATTTGCTCAGCTCCTTACAGGCCGAGGAAGAAGAGGGGGAACCTAGACTCTAAGGTTCTGCAGAGCCATCCTGCAATTTTGGGGTCCTATATCCCAGGACCCTCTGGGAGGCTACTGCATGGGGAGAGGCTGCTCTGTGGAAGCCCTCACAATCTCTTACCTCTGGCTGGGGCAGGTGCGATTCCTGGAGCAGCAGAACAAAGTCCTGGAGACCAAATGGAACATCCTGCAAGACCATAAAACTACCAGGACCAATCTTGAGCCCATGTTTGAAGCCTACATCAACAACCTGAGGCGGCAGCTGGACAGCCTGGGTGGAGAGCGGGGTAGGCTGGAGGTGGAGCTGAAGAGCATGCAGGATGTGGTGGAGGACTTCAAGAACAAGTGAGTGGATGCCCAGCCAACTCCCAGGCCAGAGCCCTGCCCTGGGGCTCCAGGGGAGGCCAGAGGGATCAGGAGAAGCAGGCTCTGCTCTCGAGAAGTGCCCAGTCCAATGGAGCACAGAGGTGGAATCAGAAATAGACATAGAAGTAGAAAGAGAACTAGAATTCTGTGGTCAAGAATGTGGAGGATTTAGGGAGGGGCTAGAGCTATAGATGATGATAACTAACATGGGTATGAAGAGCTTGATATAGACAACAACCCCTTATACTCTGCAGGTAAAGGAAGTAAGGCTCTGAGACAGCAGATGACTTACCCAAGATTATTCAGAACAGCAACTGATGCATTAACAACTAGATCCGTAGAATCTCACTCTCACATTTACTCAACTAAATCCCATTGCTAACTTACAGAGTGTTCATGTATTCACCCCAATCCTGGCCAAGAGACTGAGGGGGCAAAGGATGGACATATTTGCTACCTTCTTGCAGGACCACACACACACACACACACACACGGATACATATGCACATCACTAAACATAAATGGTATGCCCATATGCTCATACCTGCAGATATGAGTTTCTTATTTTTATTGTTTTTTTATTTTTATCATTTTAATTTATTTTTCTTGTTCTAATTTATTTCTAATTATCTTGAGCCAATCAAAATTAGTAACCTGATAATGAGTTTTGGTTACTGTTTGTATAATATAGTTAGAGTTCAGGTTTTAACATTGTGCTATCCAACATGGTAGCCACTAGCCACATGTGACTATTTAAATTTGAATTAGTTAAAATTAAATAAAATTAAAAATTTAACTCCTCAGTCAAACTAGCCACATTTCAAGTGTTCAGTCATCACTTGTGGTCGCTGGGTGCCATAATAAATGCAGATACAGAGCATTTCCATCATCGCAGAAAGTTCTATTACACAGCACAATAGAATCTAGAGTCAATGGCTTTAAAATCTTGGCTCAACCTCTCCCTAGCTGAATGATCTCAAGAAAACTACTTAACCTCTCTAAGCCCCAGATTCTTTACCTGTTAAAAGGGATGTCAACAGTACCTACCTCATCAGAGGATTGAGACTAATAAAAATTTGCATGCAAAGTACTCGGTAGTGTGCACAGTGCCTGGCACATAGTAAGTTGTTACTAAGTGTTAGATATTTTTATTGTTTTTATGACTAGGTATATGTGTGCAGTGATACAGCCCATGCAAGAGAAGCAAGTGCAGAGGGATAATTTATAATATGTATGCAAACATGGAGTAACAATGTTTCCATCCAAGAAGGCTTCCTGGTGGAGCAGGAGACTAAAGCTTACACTTGAGAAAGAGGAAGGCACAAGGGAGGTATATGGCGGGGTGTCTGTTGAAGAGTGTCCTCCTGGCTCCCGGCCAGGCAATGTTGCTGTGATGTCTAAGTGGCCTGTGTGGGACCATGTGATGTTTGTCCTCCAGCAAAGGGACCGTGAGCTGGGAAACAGAAGATGAGAACAGTTGCAGGGAGTCAGGTAAAGAAAAGATATTCAGATTTAATTAAAAAAAAACTTAAGGAAACCAAATTGGTTTTCCCTTGAGAAAAGAAGAAGGCACAGTACTGAAGTTTCAATGGCAGGAAGGAGACTTTCTCAGATCCTTCTGGGCAGTAAAGGCCATAGGAAAGCAGGGGAGATGCTGGTTATATACATAATGTGTGATAGCACTGTGGTTTTAAAGGAATAGCAACTCGCCATTTCATAGATGGAAAGAGCCTCTGAGAGGTTAAGGGACCTGCCCAAGGTCACTCAGCTGGTGGGTGGAGGAGCTAAGGCTCAAACCACAGCTGTCCGGCACCTCTAAGAGGGGCAATTCACTGCTGCTCAGGAGGCTTGGATGGGGAATGGGTCACCTGGAGCAGAAGCTAAACTTCCTTCCCAGAGACCAGCGAGCAGGGGCCCCTCCACGTGCCCCTGGGGAGCAGGAGCGATGTTGCTGAGGGACAAACTGAGGAAGGAGAAGACTGGAGGAGGAGGGGTTCCAACAGCCTGAAGACTCTGCTTCTTAGACCACACTTCAGAGTGGCTGAGAACAGTGAAGGGACAGGAGGGCGTCATGGGTCATCCCAGAGCTGGCCAGAGCCCAGGAGCTCTTACCTTACTCTTTTCTTCCTCTCACTGCCTCTGTTTGGTCAAAGAAAAACCATTCGAAAAAAAGAAAGAAAGTAAAAAAAAAAAATAGAAACCTGAATATCCCTTCATGGGACCCAAGTACTGTAAGGAGCCAAGCGTGAGACAAGAAACCTCCCAAAGAATGAGGGCTGGTTC
>NW_007733735.1:138882-160224 GCF_000696425.1 Galeopterus variegatus | reverse complement strand
CAGAAACCTGAATATCCCTTCATGGGGCCCAAGTACTGTAAGGAGCCAAGCGTGAGACAAGAAACCTCCCAAAGAATGAGGGCTGGTTCTGTTTGTTGTTCTAGGTTTTGGTTTTGTTTTGACAGGGGTGGTCGTTGGTCTGATTTGGGATTTGGGGGGTACATGTGTAACAGGAGAGCCCCACTATAGCAGAACATTTTCCAAGTCTGCCTTGGAGACCCACCATTGCCTGCCCACCTATGACGCCCGTTGTGCTGACCTCACTCCCAGGATCCCCACTCCTAACGCCCACCTACTTCTTGCTCCCTCCCACAGGTATGAAGAAGAAATCAACAAACGCACAGCGGCAGAGAATGAGTTTGTGGTGCTCAAGAAGGTGAGCGAGCAGAGATGCTCCCACCTGGTTCCCAAGCTCCTCGGGGCACTGACAGCTGCCACCTAAGCCAGAGGCCTTACATACAAGGCCTTACCTTGTAAGGTGCACAACAAACCTTAGAAGCAGGTCTTACTTTAAAAGTGTGAAAACTGAGGCTCAGGGAGGTTAAGTAAGTTGCCACGGTTACTCAGATAATCAGAAGCGAGTCAGGATCCAGGATAAAATCATGACACTACCCACCTCCCCATGCAGAGTCTGGTGTGGAGAGAGGAGGATGCTGAGTCTTCAGGACATCCAGTCAGGCTGGGAAGGATGGGGGTAGTGTGGGGATCAGCTCCACAGAGTTCTGGGCCTTCCTGCTTGGTGGGACAGGAAGACAGGGGGTGAGAACCAGCCCCAGGGGCTAAGGTGGAGGAAGAAGAACAGAGCAGGAGCAGCGCTGTACGAAGGAGGGGACCGGGCAGAGGTGTGAGGAAGAGGGAGGCATGGCGGGCTTCGCAGAGAGGCTAGGAGAGCCCAGAGGCAGTGGGAGCCCAAGAGCCCAGGGTGGGGTTGTCTTCAGAGGGGACCGGGCAGAGGTGTGAGGAAGAGGGAGGCATGGCGGGCTTCCCAGAGAGGCTAGGAGAGCCCAGAGGCAGTGGGAGCCCAAGAGCCCAGGGTGGGGTTGTCTTCACTACGTGGCGTGACAAAGGAAACCTTTGCATATGGCACCAGCTCTTGAGCAGGTGGACCAGGTGATGAGAGCTCTCGTCCTCACACAGTTTGGATGTTCCCCCTCCCCACTTCGAGTTCCACTCTGTAGCCTAAAAAAGAGAAATGGTCTGAACCTCAGGAGCTGAAGTTCTCCCACCTAACTCATGAACAGAGGGGACTGGTTAGCCCAGGAGGGGTGGGACCCAGAGTGATAGCATGTTCTGTGCCCAGGACGTGGACGCCGCCTACATGAACAAGGTGGAGCTGGAGGCCAAGGTGGACGCCCTGATGGATGAGATCAACTTCCTGAGAGCTTTCTACGAAGCGGTGAGAGTGCCTAGTGCTCCCTCAAGGAGGGCTGTGGACCGGGGCCGTCGGCCAGGCACAGAGGCTGCTGGCTCCTGCCCTGGTCTTCTCTCTGCTCCTCACCTTATCCATGAGTTGTAATTCATGGGCAGATGCTGCTTCCCCTACTAAGGTAGAAAATGAGATTCCCCAGGGTGACTGGGGGGTCGGCAGAGGTATAAAATTCATCTTGACCACCTGGACCAAGCATGTTCTGTTGGTCAGACAAAAGAACGGGCTGCCTACATTGAAATATTGTTTTCCATAGAATGGTTTGAGCAACCTTGGCTCACTCAGCCCAGCCCAAATCTACCTGCTGCTCTTTCTAGAGCTCCTGCAGGCTGATGCAATTACACAAATCAAGCAGCAATTAGTGAACCCTCAGGTGCTTCTTAAAGCACACACATAATTGCCTGGTTCTCCTGAGCACACTTCTGTGCTTCAGGACACTCTTCTCAGCTGCAGGCACAGTGCTGAGCAAACACAGTGGAGCCCCTCGGTTCTTGAAGCTTACATTACGGTGGGGGAGACAAGCAGTACAACACGGAGATGATCAAATAGCTACACCATGCTGGGTATGGGAGGGGCAATGAAGAGAAATGACAATAGCAAGCAATGGCAGCAGGGGTGGGTGGCATTTGACCGAAACTTGAAGGAATTGAGGACATGAGCAGGAAGTCATTGGTGGGGGGGGTAGTGTTCCAGCCAGGGGAATAGGAAGCACAGATGTCCCCAGGTGTGATCCAGGAATGCCGGGAGCAGGGGAAGTGTCAGGGGTGGGCCCAGCAGTGTCAAGGTGGGGGTGTAGGGTAGATCATGCACCTGCATGACACCTGGTCTGTAAGGACAGGTGATATGCCCAAGGGTTATATATGTTTGGTGCCCAACAGAAGCTTATCATGTTGTTCCAGGACAGGGAGCATTGGCTGTGGGTCTTTGAGTGGGTTCAGGGACCATCCCACAGCCCACATGATACAAAAGCGCTTCCCTTTCTCTGCTTTTCTCTCCAGTGCTGACAGCCAGTGTGGTATCGGCTCCTAATTCTTAACTAGCCCTCTCAGCTCAGCAGGCTCCTGGGCTGAGACCTTCAAACTAGGTCAGCAACCAGGACAAACTTATTAGGGAAAAACAGGCTGCAGCACAACAAACTGATAACCTGTTGAAACAGAGAATGTATGAACCAGCCGGTACTAAACAGAGCAATGGGATATTTTTACTTAGATTTATGCTTTGGACCAGTGATCCTCAAACTTCAAAGAGCATCAGAATCTTGTATAGAGATCTTATTAAAACACCAGTTCTGATTCAGTAAGTCTGGGGTGGGGCCCAAAATGTTGCATCTCAGTCAGGTTCCCAGGTGGTGATGCTGCTGGACTGAGGCCACACTTTGAGAGCTGCTGCCTTCAATGACGCGGGAAGGGATCCTTCACCAGTCAACTGTCGGCTTACTGTTTCACACTCATCTTATGTGGACATTATTTAATCCTCACAGAAACCATACAAGGCCGGTCTTATGATCAGCGTCTTTGAGACTCAGAGATGCTGTCTGAACACGGTTGGCAGGTCCAAGACTTGAATTTTTCAGTCTGGTGGCCTTTCTGCTGTTTTGAGCTGATTTCCATGTCCCACCCCTGAGGATCAGGGAGGAGCTGAGCAGGCGAACAGGACTGGGAAGGAGCAGAGCTTTCTGGCTCCTTATGACTCAGTTTTCTTTCACTAGATGATTTCTTTACTTGGTGCGAAGGGCTGTGTTTCCTCAGAAAATGAGACAGCACAGTACTGACAGGTCACAGCAAGGTGTGCTCCTGTGACAACAGGAGTGGCTTCTGGAGAATTCTGGCTAGAGTTACCTGTGCTGCTGCTCCCCAGGTAGATGAGCTGACAATAAAGAACAGCTGTGAACCCAGAGACCTCCCAAATGTCCTTCCCAGCCCTTTTAGGCCTAAGCAGGGTGCTCTCCCCAACAGTGCGAGACCCTTGGTGCCAGGGTCTGTTCCAGGTCACAATCTCCTCTCACACACACACACACACACACACACACACACACGCACACACTGCTTCAGCTCTCCCATTTGGGGCCAATTTCAGGAGCTGGCTCAGCTTCAGGCCCAGATCTCTGAGACCTCTGTGGTCCTGTCGATGGACAACAATCGCTCCCTGGACCTGGACAGCATCATCGCTGAGGTCAAGGCCCAGTATGAGGACATCGCCAACCGCAGCCGGGCCGAGGCTGAGTCGTGGTACCAGACCAAGGTGAGACATCAAGGTCAAGTCAATTAAACAAGCACAGAGAACTGAGGTTTCAAAGGCAAACAAGATAAGCCTTGTCCTCTCGGACATCCCAGTCCAATGGGGCTCAAGGGATCTGAGTTCAGGTTGGGGCTCATCCTCTCTTGTGAGCACTACCTCAGGGCAGCACTGTGAGGATCTGGGGGAATAGCCAGACAAAGGTAGGAGGTGGCCAGTCCACCTGCCAAGAGGAAGATGAACACACCCCCAATGCCTGGTAGCAGAGAGACAAGGGACAGCTGGACAGTTCCAGCCATCAGTGCTGACAGGAGGAAGAGAGAGGGAGAGTGGGGAAAAGAGGAAGGCTTATCACCCGCTGGGAGAGGCTAGAGGATCCAGAGAGGAGAGGTGGAACTGGCTGGGCCTGAGGGCCTGGGGGCAAAGGCTTGATATGGGTCACAGAATGAGATTTACCAGGTTAGGGAAACACTTTGAACAGGGTCACTGGGGTGGTAAGCTGTGGTGCCAAGGAACAAAAACATGAAGGAGCTTCAAATCAGAAGTGATGGACAGCCTGCATGGCGTTGAGGAAGAGGGGAGAAAGACCAGGGACAGGAAGAAAGGAAAGCACAGCTGCCACTGTCCAGCTGCGGGTGAAGCCTGTGGACACAGAGAGTGAGGGCAGAGCCAAGAGACAGTGCCATGGACTTGGTGGGAGGGCGGTGCAGAGCAGGAGTCTTCCAGCAGCACATAGAAAGCCTGTGGGGCCCTGGAGAGCCACAGCCTTCTCCTGTTCCTGCCTGCTGCACGCACCCCTCACCTGAGGCTGCTTCTCCTTCCTCCCAGTATGAGGAGCTGCAGAGGTCTGCTGGCCAGCATGGGGACGACCTCCGCACCACCAAGATGGAGATCTCTGAGCTGAACCGGATGATGCAGAGGCTGCGCTCTGAGATCGATAACCTGAAGAAGCAGGTAGGGCTGAGCTCCCAGAGGTCATGCCATCCATGCCCTGCCTCCGGGCACACCTGAGCCTGGGCCTAAGTCAGCCCATGCAGAGGGAAGCCTCCCAAGAATGTGAATGTGCATTCACCCAGGAAAGGTACTTTCCTCTGGAGGAGTAAGTGGCAAAACTGTGGTTGCTGTACTAACCCACTATCCAGAGAAGTCCAGCACTGAAAAGGGCCTCAGAAAATCATTTTCTCCATCCTGGCTAAGTCTCAAATTATCCAAGGGGACAGAGATCAGTCTTATTTTGGAAGATGATGAGGCTCCAGCCTCCTTTGCATTAAATGCATTTCAGAGAATTCATCCATATTTTTAACCTAAAGCCCACATCTTACTGCATTCTCTGGGAACAATTTCACAAACTCCTGTCTCTTCCCTGCAGTGTGCTGCACTCCAGGCCGCCATTGCTGATGCTGAGCAGCGTGGGGAGCTGGCCCTCAAGGATGCCAAGAATAAGCTGGAAGGGCTGGAGGACGCCCTGCAGAAGGCCAAGCAGGACATGGCGCGGCAGCTGCGCGAGTACCAGGAGCTCATGAACGTCAAGCTGGCCCTGGACATCGAGATCGCCACCTACCGCAAACTGCTGGAGGGCGAGGAGTGCAGGTGGGCTACCTTCTCCTCCCACCATGGCCCAAACAGATGCCACCAGAGCATGATAGCAATGCCACAGGGGCCACATGAGCCCCACAATGTCAGGTTCCCAGAGAGAAATTCCCAGGTTAGAAACAGGGTTAAAATGCAACTGCTCTTGGCCGTTACAGCCCCTCCCACCACTCTTGTTGGACCCAGGACAGGAGCCAGGGTCAGCAGTCAGGGAGAGGTGGTCCGTGACTACCTAGAAGGCCCTAAGCAGGGCCGTTTCTGCCTGGGTCATAAAACAAATGTGGACACACTTAGGACGGATGCACCTCAGGGCCTCCATGTTTCCCCAGAGATGCCCTGCAATCGGAGCGTCTCACCCTACCTAGCTGGCACAGGCCCCTCTTCCCATTTCTCTCTCTATTTTTTACTCTCTCTGTCTCCTAGATTCCCCAAAGCTAATGAGATAAATGGAAGTCTTGCCAAGCACGGGGCCTGGCACGCAGTACTTGCTCTGTGCCAATAGCTTTAAATACAAAGAACCTAGGGCTGTTTAACTTCTCAGCAAGTAAAGTGTCTCTTTCTTTGCCCACCCACCACAGGCTCACTGGAGAAGGTGTTGGACCTGTGAATATCTGTGAGTAAACGTCTTGGGAGGATAGAAAATGGGAGGCAGAAAGGAAGCTATTGGCACCACTCATGAGCACTTGGTGACTAGAAAGTAGACACACTGGGGCATGGCTGTCATTAAGACCCTCTTAGGGGCTCTATGGAGACCCCTCTCTCCTTTGCCTTTCTTCCCAGGGGGATCAAAGGAGCTAAGAAGGGGGACATTCCATGTCACTAAGGAAGGAATTAGAGTGGAGCTCAGGGACTTCCTCCTCACTCTAGGATAATCTCTCCAGAGACTGCAGGTGACCCCCCGTAGGGATCACACAACCTTGGGAGTATGGCTCCAGCCTGGCCCCAGAAGATCCCAGTTCCGGACAGGACTACTCTAACAGCAGGGGGTCCCCAGTCTGAGTACGTGGTTCCTCAGCTAGTTCTGGTGGGATCTCAAACTAGCACAGCTAACAAGAGGCTATGAAACAGATTAAATGTAAAGACTCATAGTTAGAACTTAAAAAACTTAATTAAAGAAGGAGAACAGTGACTGACCTGGCTTGGCCTCCACTCGCAGGCGGGAGGCAGGGAGGAAGGCGCTGGGGAAAGCGCAGCATGGAGGAGGCGTTAATGGGAGTACTGAGTCCTGGTCGGGGGAAGTAAAATCCCCTTGGGCTCCAGCAGGTCAGACAACATCAGGGAGGCTGACCAGCAGGATGGGGAGAAGGCCGGACCGACTAATGAAAGGAGAGATGGGCGCTGAGGGGGCGGTGGAAGAGACATCTGCAGATGCTTGGCAGGCTTGCAGAGGTGTGTCACGGGGTTGTGAGCTCTGGCACTGAAGGCATTGGAGCAGAACGAAAGGACTGCCTCTTGGTGACGAAGTCGCAGGGACTCCAACACTGAGGGAGCTCCATCTAGTGGCCTTCAGGCCTCTGCCGACGTGCGAGTCTGTGGCTCCTCCAGAACACGAGGCTTCATATTCCATCCAGTACGAGAGCTCTTAGCAGAGAGGGCGACTGAACACAGCCCGGGACCTGAAGCCTTGGTTTCTGGCAGTCGTGATCTTGGCATGCCACTTGACCTCTTTGTACCTCCATCTTTCCCTCTATGAAATGGGGCAACTGCAGCAGTGGCGTCCTCTCAGGCTTGTTGAGNGAGGGGGCGGTGGAAGAGACATCTGCAGATGCTTGGCAGGCTTGCAGAGGTGTGTCACGGGTTGTGAGCTCTGGCACTGAAGGCATTGGAGCAGAACGAAAGGACTGCCTCTTGGTGACGCAGTCGCAGGGACTCCAACACTGAGGGAGCTCCATCTAGTGGCCTTCAGGCCTCTGCCGACGTGCGAGTCTGTGGCTCCTCCAGAACACGAGGCTTCATATTCCATCCAGTACGAGAGCTCTTAGCAGAGAGGGCGACTGAACACAGCCCGGGACCTGAAGCCTTGGTTTCTGGCAGTCGTGATCTTGGCATGCCACTTGACCTCTTTGCACCCCCATCTTTCCCTCTATGAAATGGGGCAACTGCAGCAGTGGCGTCCTCTCAGGCTTGTTGAGGTCAATGTGGTCACAACTGTGAAAGTGCTTTGAAAATCGCAATGCCTGCACGATGCTTGCACTTACATGGCGTGTGTTGGGAATGGTCGTCCCACCCTCCCTCACTCTGGCCCAGGAGACCCTGCTCCCTGCGACTCTCAGGGGAGAGAGGGTTGTGTGGAACAAGGTGCCATGGGCAGGGAGCAGGCATGGGCATGAGACCTGAGGAGGTGGCGTCTTGGGAAACTGGGGGAGCCACCAACATGCCCTGTGCCTTCTCTCCACAGCCGTGGTCTCTTCCACTGGGGGCACAGGCTACGGTGGGGGCAGTGGCCTCTGTGCGGGTGGTGGCGGCTACAGCAGCGGCCTGTGCTACAGCGGCGGGAACAGCGGCTTCAGCTCCACCAGCGGTCTCGGCGGGGGCGGCAGCAGCTCCAGCATGCGCATCATCTCCAAGACATCATCCACCAAGAAGAGCTACAGGAGCTAAAGTGCCTGCCTGCCTTCCCCAGCTGCCTCTCCCCTAAGGCTGCCAAGCTCCCCAGCCCCAAGGCCTGATGCTTTGCTGACAGTCCATGCACAAAATCAGGAGGCACAAGGAGCAGTGAGGGGCCCATGAGTTTTAAAGTCACCTTGTCCATCTCTTTGCCTCCAGACAAGTCCCCACAGAGGTACCCCACCTGCTCCTGATCTCAGAGCCCTGCAGGGTCCACAGGCATCCATTCCAACAGACACTAACTCAACTGCTCTGTGCCAAGACCAGGGCTAGGACTTTGCCCTTAAGTAGCTTCCAGAGTAGGGGCTGCAGCAGGGTTTTCCTCCTCCTGTCTGACCCACACCCGCCACAACCACAAGATGATTCCTCTTGCTCAGTCCTTCATGGGGACCTTAGAATCGACTGTGGCACCCCAAAGAAGTTGAGTGCATTCTTGGCCAGAATTCCCACGGTTTGTCACTGCAGACAGAATGCTTTTCCTACTGGGCCCTCAGAGCAAACCCTGCCACACGCACTGCCTCCTCACCTCCTCCTTCTTTGTCCCTGCCCAGGCTCCCATCCATGTCCCCTGACAGCTCCCACCAGCATAGTTGAATGAGAAATTAACAGTCTTCAAAATACTATCAACCCTTGATGACTCATGCTAGAATGGAATAATTTTATCAAGAACCCAAAAGTTCTCCATGACCATCAGCTGCATTAAATGATAGTTCATAGCCAAATTCTTTCCAAACCGCCTCATTTAATCCACTGTTAGAATTGTTGTCCCTAACCAAAAATTGTTGTCTCGATGCTGAGAGTCTAGGGAAGGCGGCCCAGCTCAGACGCTTACAAGAGCTACCCCAAAAGAAAGAATCCACTAGCCTGTGTCAAGAATTGCCCTGGGAGAGGCCTCCTGCAAAATCATCCTCCAGGCTCAGGACTCCTGCTCTTTCCCTTGTGCTGGCCACATCTCTCCTCTGGAAAGTTGTCTTTCCTTCTCACCTGGCCCTTTCCACCTTCAGCCTCACTTCTTTTTCCGCTAATCCTTCTCCACCCTGGTGCCTCCCTCTCCACCCCCTTCTTTCCTCTCCTACCCTTTCTTTCTCTCTTCTCCCTCTCCCACTCTTCCCATCTGGCCATGCATGTCCCGCTCTTTCTCTTCTGACTTTCTTTTCCTATCTCCCTGTCTCTGAAATGTCTCTGTTCCTTGTGGATTTGCCTGCCCCAGCCCTGGCTAGACCTGAAGCTTTTTAAGTCGGAAAACCAAACTCTCGGCCCCACAGGGAGAGCCCAAGAGGGCAGAGTGGGAGGAGAGAGGTGGCTCTTCCTCTGGTGCTCTCTGCACTCTGCGGGGACACATTGCTCAGCCCCAGCAGGAAGCAGAGGAGTGCGATAGGCACAGGGCTCTTTGGGGGGTTGGCCTTCACGGGGTGCTTCCCTATTTAGTTTGAAAAGTTGTAAGTCCTCAAAACAACTGCCGTGGGTTCAAGACCAAAATGCATCCCAAAGGCAAGCAGAGATCATCTGCCAGGCTGCTGACATGAAGACAGAGTTCCCTGCTTCAGAAACACTGCCAGACCCNTGTCTTCAGACAAGTCCCCACAGAGGTACCCCACCTGCTCCTGATCTCAGAGCCCTGCAGGGTCCACAGGCATCCATTCCAACCGACACTAACTCAACTGCTCTGTGCCAAGACCAGGGCTAGGACTTTGCCCTTAAGTAGCTTCCAGAGTAGGGGCTGCAGCAGGGTTTTCCTCCTCCTGTCTGACCCACACCCGCCACAACCACAAGATGATTCCTCTTGCTCAGTCCTTCATGGGGACCTTAGAATCGACTGTGGCACCCCAAAGAAGTTGAGTGCATTCTTGGCCAGAGTTCCCACTGTTTGTCACTGCAGACAGAATGCTTTTCCTACTGGGCCCTCAGAGCAAACCCTGCCACACGCACTGCCTCCTCACCTCCTCCTTCTTTGTCCCTGCCCAGGCTCCCATCCATGTCCCCTGACAGCTCCCACCAGCATAGTTGAATGAGAAATTAACAGTCTTCGAAATACTATCAACCCTTGATGACTCATGCTAGAATGGAATAATTTTATCAAGAACCCAAAAGTTCTCCATGACCATCAGCTGCATTAAATGATAGTTCATAGCCAAATTCTTTCCAAACCGCCTCATTTAATCCACTGTTAGAATTGTTGTCCCTAACCAAAAATTGTTGTCTCGATGCTGAGAGTCTAGGGAAGGCGGCCCAGCTCAGACGCTTACAAGAGCTACCCCAAAAGAAAGAATCCACTAGCCTGTGTCAAGAATTGCCCTGGGAGAGGCCTCCTGCAAAATCATCCTCCAGGCTCAGGACTCCTGCTCTTTCCCTTGTGCTGGCCACATCTCTCCTCTGGAAAGTTGTCTTTCCTTCTCACCTGGCCCTTTCCGCCTTCAGCCTCACTTCTTTTTCCGCTAATCCTTCTCCACCCTGGTGCCTCCCTCTCCACCCCCTTCTTTCCTCTCCTACCCTTTCTTTCTCTCTTCTCCCTCTCCCACTCTTCCCATCTGGCCATGCATGTCCCGCTCTTTCTCTTCTGACTTTCTTTTCCTATCTCCCTGTCTCTGAAATGTCTCTGTTCCTTGTGGATTTGCCTGCCCCAGCCCTGGCTAGACCTGAAGCTTTTTAAGTCGGAAAACCAAACTCTCGGCCCCACAGGGAGAGCCCAAGAGGGCAGAGTGGGAGGAGAGAGGTGGCTCTTCCTCTGGTGCTCTCTGCACTCTGCGGGGACACATTGCTCAGCCCCAGCAGGAAGCAGAGGAGTGCGATAGGCACAGGGCTCTTTGGGGGGTTGGCCTTCACGGGGTGCTTCCCTATTTAGTTTGAAAAGTTGTAAGTCCTCAAAACAACTGCCGTGGGTTCAAGACCAAAATGCATCCCAAAGGCAAGCAGAGCTTCTGACTTTCTTTTCCTATCTCCCTGTCTCTGAAATGTCTCTGTTCCTTGTGGATTTGCCCGCCCCCAGCCCTGGCTAGACCTAAAGCTCTTTAAGTCGGAAAACCAAACTCTCGGCCCCACAGGGAGAGCCCAAGAGGGCAGAGTCGGAGGAGAGAGGTGGCTCTTCCTCTGGTGCTCTCCGCACTCTGCGGGGACACATTGCTCAGCCCCAGCAGGAAGCAGAGGAGTGCGATAGGCACGGGGCTCTTTGGGGGGTTGGCCTTCACGGGGTGCTTCCCTATTTAGTTTGAAAAGTAAGTCCTCAAAACAACTGCCGTGGGTTCAAGACCAAAATGCATCCCAAAGGCAAGCAGATATCATCTGCCAGGCTGCTGACATGAAGACAGAGTTCCCTGCTTCAGAAACACTGCCAGACCCTTCTGAACCGCCTGCTCCTTATGCTTACCTGTGTCCTGAAATTGCTTCAATAAAATGTCACTGAGCTCTCAAGGTCTCGACTGAGTCTATGTCCTATCTCACTCTCAGAGGGTGACCTCGGGAATGGTGGGCTCTGGGAACACGTGTCTTCCACCCAAAACAAATCCAATGAGTTGTCCTCCCCTCTGCTCGCATCACTTGTCCTTGGCCCCTGGGAGCCCAACATGGTCACTGAGACCGTCCTCTCACCTGGTTATGATGGGGTGCTCTGCTGTGTCCACAGTACTCCGGCGGATGCTGCCGTCATGGTTCTGCCCACCATGGCACCGTCCCTGCTAGCGGGAATCTGCTCTCTGGTCAGGCCTCTCAGCAGCAGCATCACCATTAACACCATTTCCTGAACCCACCTTGGAGATGCTCACTCCAGGGCAGAAGAGAATCCCCTTCCCCTGACAACATGCAACAAGACCCCCCACACACACTCTGACCTCTGCCTCCCACCATCACAGTGTCTCACCACACTGCCACCTCCCCACTACTGTAAGACCTAAGACAAGACTATGAAGAAGGGGACAGTGGTAAATGTCACAGTTAGACTGAGAATTTCCGAGGCACACAAATCTTTTGAGTGCCAGTCTCCCAATCTACAGGTGGGAAGGCTGAGGAGCAGAGACCACACAAAGCACACTGTCAGCGGATTCTCCATCCCTAGTCTAGGCACAAGAAAGTCAGAAGGAACAGCATGGAGTCCCAGCCTTGCCACAGACAAGAAGGGTGACTTGGGGACACAGCTTCCTACTTTCCTTATCAACGAAACAGCAACTAGATTGTGGTGTTGTCCTAGAATTAAATGAGATAATGGATGTAAAGGGCTAAGGTGGTCACAGCACGTAGCAAACACCCAATAAATATTCCTGTTATTATTATTGGCCTGATTTTAACCTGGAAATGAGTCTCAGTGTGGAAGGGAAAGGCCAGTTGGCCACAGCAGAGGTTTCACTCGTGGGATTGATGAAGAGGAGGGGGAAAGAGAATGGGGAGGGGGCTTCAGGCATTCCCAAATAGCTGTGTCTGTGACCTGCGTGCCAGGAAGAAAGCCTGAATCCCACACCCACCTGACAAGTTCCTGAAGACAGCAAGTTCCCAGAGATGTCCTCAGGCCAGAGCAGTCTCTGTGCTCCTCAGGGAGGCTCGGGATGGGATGGGAAGAAGGGGAGAGAAATGGCAGCATGGAACCCCAGAACTAATACTGAAGTCATGGTTTGGGGGTGCCCAAAGAGTGTTGGGGAGAGCATTCTTTCCTCCCTCTCCTCAAGCACAAGGCCTCTCCTCTCGAGACCTCTGCAGCCTTGTGGACTAATGGGTTCTAGAAGCATTTTGCCTGGAGCCTGTCTACCCTCAGGACACCGGGTGGGTCAGGGAGTAGCTGAGCTAGAGCCAGGACCCTGCCTGGCCTGAGGAGCGGCAAGCTGCAGTCTGCTCTAGGAAGGCTTCTCCTGCCCCAAAACCCTTCCTCCCTGGGAACATCTAGGATCACCTAGGACCCCACGGAGGGCACCTGGATCTCCAGAAAAACACGGAGACAGCCTTGGTGAGACAGAGCATCTTTAAGCATATCTAACTTGCCCTCTCATCCTAGGGAAGCAGGGTATATAAATCATGCCCCTCCTATGAAAGGACATAAAGTCCCAACTCTCCCTTTCCTGGACACATCAAACAGATCTATCTGGTTGGCCCTTTTTGTCGCCCCCATAAACAAGGAAGGAGGGCAAAGAGGGTTTTTATGGGACCCACCAGCACTGACCATTGGCCCCTTCTCTTTGCTCTTTGCTACCCTAATTATCCACGTTGCTACTTAGCAGCTGCCAATATCCCAAGCTCATAAACCCAATTTAATGGTTATGTGTGGTTTGACCCAGCTCAGCCCTCCATCTCCCTACTAGATAAAAGGGGGGAAACCGAGCCATGCCTTGATCTCTCCTGCCCGCTGCTCTCCCGCCAGGGCCTGTCTCTCTGCCTCTCTCTCCTGCCATGTCGTGCCACTCCTTCCAGCCGGGCTCCAGATGTGGCAATAGGAGTTTCAGCTCCTACTCGGCTGTCATGCCCCGGATGGTCACCTACCAAGCTGTGAGCAAGGGACTATGCCGGCCTGGGGGCAGCGGAGGCCTCCGACCCCTGGGCTGCCTTGGCTCACGGAGCCTGTGCAATGTGGGCTTCGGGAGGCCCCAGGTTGCCTCCAGGTGTGGCCTGCCTGGCTTCGGGTACCGAGTGGGGGCTGCCTGCAGGCCTCCTGCCTGCATCACCCCTGTCACCATCAATGAGAGCCTGCTGATCCCACTGGAGCTGGAGATCGACCCGAACGTGCAGAGGGTGAAGAGGGACGAGAAGGAGCAGATCAAGTGTCTCAATAACCGCTTTGCATCCTTCATCAACAAGGTAAGAGGGTAGGGCCCAGGAGGTCCAGGGCCACAGGATGAGATGCACTGCAGAGAACCCCTGGCTCTGGTCCAGGCGGACCAGGAAGAGACTGACAATAGAGAAGCCGCGGTTTATCTAGTGGCCTCTCCCGCATTCCACAACCACTCATCGTTGGAAGCTGGTTAGGTTAGGCTTAGCACTAAACGTTTCTGCTTCCCAGTCCTTTTTATTTATTTATTTTTATGTCATCTCCCTCTGAATATTATCTGACAAAATCACCAAGGTTGCCTGAGGTCAGACTATAAAAGGAACTTCCAAGGCAAGGCTTGGAATGACCAAAGAGGCAGAGAAATACCCTTTCTGATGAGGCTTTTACAATAAAATTGCCTTTTGTCCACCTGAGCTGGGTCAAGACTCTTGGGCCTGAAGGCAGGAATGGGCACTGTGACTCCAGAATTTTTCATCGGTTTAGGCCTGGGATGAGGAAAAAGTGGAGCTGTCAGAGCTAGGGACACAATGTGGCCATCACAAAAGTTTTACATCTGTCAATCCCAGAGCCACAGCTATGAAAGTCTGCAGGGAAGGGTGATGTGCTGCCTTCAGAAGGTACTGAACTGGCCTGTCACCCCTCCACTGCCCCTGGGGCTGTCCCCATACCCCGTGAAGGCTCTTGGGGTCAGGACCCATGCCAATGGCTGAGCCAGTGTTTCTAGTGACCCTGAGGTTTAAGGCCAAGAGTCCTGGGACAGAAGTTAAGAGACTGGGGCTCTGGTGTTGGCCCCCTCCTGTTACCCTGAATCCCTTCATAAGCTGTCACCTCTCAGTTCTAGGGACCCTTCTGCCCAGTGGGAAAGGGGAGGAGGGATGGTAAGAGAGTTAAAGGAGGTAATATGCAAAAGTTCTTCAAAAAGGCATTTGTTTAGTCACACTTGTTTTCATGTTTAAAGCTTATTAAGTTCTGGTTATAAACTCATTCCAACAACAAGGCCCTGATCATCGACAAAGCCCTACCACCTTCTGTAAGACTGGGAGCCTCCTGCTGATGTGGCCGTTGACCAGAAGTAGGGCAACATTACTTCTTCTGCAGCTTTCTTGGGAGAGAATGCATAATATGGAAAATTCCAGGGCAAGGACTAGAGACCACGTTCCCTTTGCCAATGACTAGCTGGGTGACCATGATCAACTCACTCAACTTCTCCTAATCTCAGTTTCCAACCCACAAAAATGCAGGAGGTGGGCCAGCAGTTTTCCCTGTTACCATGACCTGAACTCTTTTCAGATACAGCCATGCAGGATGCAGTACAGTAAGTGGAAAAGGCTTATCGTCCTAAGACAAAACCCTTGCTCGGAACTTCTCCCTGAGTATCCCTGGGCTGCAGCAAAAGACAGCCTCAACTCCCAAGCATCGTACGTTCTTACACTAGTGCAAAGATTTACAGAGTGCTTCCCATAAGCAATCCCAAGTAGGAGATTTGGAAAGAAACATGAGGCTTGAAGGGATGGGATTGCTTGGTCAAGGTCGCAAGCCTGGTGAGAGGCAGGCAGGCAGGGATAGAATGTGGATCTGCCCCAGGCCCCTTGGGGCAGTACTCTTCCCACTACAACATGCAAACCCTGAGTGGAAGGCAGGGGTCCTCTAAGCTCCCCCAAGCTGGGGAGATACAAGGACACATACCCCCAGGTGCCAGTCTATGCAGAGACCCTAATATTTGCAAATTCCAGTATATTGGCAGTGGTATGTTGGGAGAGAGGGCACCAACTCATTCCACTACCCTCTCCAAGTCAAGGTTGCCGTTGCCTGGTGACATCCCACTCTTGGCTGTAGGTCCGGTTCCTGGAGCAGAAGAACAAGCTGCTGGAAACCAAGTGGAACTTCATGCAGCAGCAGAGGTGCTGCCAGAGCAACATCGAGCCCATCTTTGAGGGCTACATCTGTGCCCTTCGGCAGCAGCTGGACTGTGTGTCTGGGGACCGCGTGAGGCTAGAGTCGGAGCTCTGCAGCCTCCAGGATGTGCTGGAGGGCTACAAGAAAAAGTGAGTTGGCTCTGCTGTCACCCCATTAGAGGACCTAGGGTAAGCTACAGAAAAAATCTGGGCCTCAGTTTTCCCATCAATAAAACAGGAAGCCTCAAGCTTAGTTCACTGGGTGGTAGAACAATTAAGTGGGATAATGTAGGCAGAGCATTCAAGTGGTACATGGTGAGCTCTGAAATTGTGCGTCTGTCTTCATCTCTCTCTCTTCTTCCTTGCCTAAACAAGGCCCTCGTTATCCCTTTCACTGTAAACCAAGCTCTTTCACCTGCCATTTCTGAAGCTCCAGGTCTCTGCTCCAAACCACTTACCTGTTCTGCCCATATTGCTTCAATCCCTTGCAGATCCTGAATTACTTCCTATTCCCCAAACAGATCCCCAGGCCTCTTCCCTCCAAGCTTTTGCTCCTACTTGTCCTTCTGCCTAAGAAGCTCCCTCTAAGCAATTCTCCTCACCCCATGCAGGCTAACACACCCCACATTTCCTCTCCTTCTCCCTGCCACTGACTTCTGGCTCCCAGAATATCAGGAGCTCCCTACCTCTATCTCACTTCCCAGTTTTTGCGGTTTATGTTTTCCATCCAGCCACTCTTGCCCTCCCTCTGGGGTCTGATTCACATCAGGAAGTAGGTGGTTGATAAGCATATGTTAGTTAAGAGCTTGCAGGCCAGTAGATGCAGTGCTGAAAGAGGCTGAGGCCCAGATAAATTGCCTTTTGGTCCTGGGTACAGGTGGGTCTATCCTGGGCCCAGTGCCCTATAGCAGTGCATGTTGGTGGGGGAGGGTTGAGAGAGACACACCTCCATTGAGGAGAAACAGTGCAAATACACTGAGAACAGCAGCTCATAAGGGTCACTGGAGGGGAGTCACGTTGGAGACACCCATGCTGCGATGTCAACCACATGCCTACTCATGCTAGACACTGTGCTGGGAAGTGTGGGTGCTATAGAGAGGGAAAAGGCTGGCTCTTCCCTCAAGATGCCCCAGTCCAGGCTGCACAGACCCCCTGTGCATACATGTGGACAGCTACAATGTGGTACACAGCAGAAGGGGAGGGAAATCCCAAGGGAGGGAGAGAGCAGAAAGAGCCTAGGAAGGCTTCCTGGAGGAGGTGCCATTTGCCCAGGGCCTTGAAGCATAACTTTCATTTCAACAGCTTCTTCTAAAAGGGGAGTCCAGAGTAGACCCTGGAAATGGGGAAGGAACAGAAGCAGGTGACAATGAAGGGCTAGAGTGTGCCAAGTGAGGGGGACAACTTTAGCAGTCTGTGGCAGGTGAGATGTGGCGAGGCTTGGGAGGGGGGAAGTCAGCTCCTTGGCAGAAGCAATGCATTTCCTGAGGAGTAAGCAGCAAGGTAAAATTAGGAGACATGATTTTCAGCTCAAGATGGGAACTTTGGCTTTTAAAAGTAGGCCAACAGAAAGTTGAGAACAAACTGGTATTTTAACAATAGCAGACACACGGTACTTACTCCTTGCCAGGCACTGTCCTGGTGCTTTGCAGGTATCAACTTACATGATATATTAACTCACAACAGCCCCATGAGGCAGGCCCAGGGTCATCCTCATTCTACGGAAGATGAAACTTTAGGTGACAAGGCACAGAGAAGCCAAATCACTCACCAACCTCGGCCACATGATAGAGCCAGGATTCAAACCAGGGCAGTAGGCTCCAGAGCCCAGTGCCAGTGCTGTTGGAAAAAGGAGCAATGGGCATCAGGAAGCACAGCGAGGCCTTCAATGAATCTATGTCACTCATCAAACTGAGTCATTCTGGCCAGGCTGAACCCCTGACTCTGATTCACTCTGCCTTCTGGGAGCAGTGAGTGGGCTGAGGGGCTCCCAAAAGGAGCTTGTATGAAGCAGTTGGGCTGTCCCTGTGAGTCTGGCCAAGCGGGGAACTGCTGCCTCTGCACCTGGACTGCAGGTAGGGTAGGCTCAGAACCCTCCCTAGGAGGAGGAGCACAGGCTCAGCTGGGAATTCCAGTGACCGCAGCAGCTCTCAGAGCAACGCAGAAAAGAAGCTGTGCCAGCACCACGACCTTCTTCACCTTCCCAGAGGAAACAGCTGGGTGAGGTGGGCTTCCTCAGCAGCAAGAGAGAGTAAAGGGAGCCTTAAGGAGGACTTCTCAGAGGATCACTCATCGTAGGAACAGGCTGCTGGGGAGTGGGAGGGGTGAACTTGAGAAGTGGCTGTGAGAAGCTAAAGTAGCAATCATCTGTCCTGAGTGGGTGGAGGAGCTAGGGATGCCCAGACAGGGTTGGACCTGATGACACCCTAGGTGTTCAGTGACAAGCAGAGTTGCCCCCAAAGTCCTGACACCAAGGCCTTTCCCAGACTCAGTAAGCCTAACACATTTTCCCCTGCCCATTCCGTCAGATATGAAGAGGAGCTCTCCCTGCGACCCCGGGCCGAGAATGAGTTTGTTGCCTTGAAGAAGGTGAGGGAGGGCGTGCGGGGAGGCCAGCTGGCCTCAGGACACCCGGCCCCCGGACTGTCTCCAAATGTGCCCACTGCCCACCCAACCTGCAAAAGGTTCTCTTTCCCTCAGATGCCCATGCCAGCCCCGGTGACCCTGGGAAAGAGGAAGGCCAGCCTCCTCCCCACACCCCACCTTGGGAAAGGGCAGTGATTAGCCTGGCCTCCACCTCCCAACCCATGTGGGCCAGAGCTGGGTAAGGTCATGTCTATACCTGCCCAGGCAGCTGGAGATATGGCTAACGTCAAATCAAACACAAAACAAAAACTCTGACTTAAACCCCCGAAGATGAAAGCGATCTCAGTGATTTCTCAGACAGATAGCCAGGTGTTTCCAGGCCCAAGCCCCACAAAGTAAGCTCTGAGAAGCCACATTCAAGTCTCCTTTAAACCCTGCTCCATTCAGATTCTTTCCCATCATGGTGCCAAGCCCAGGCATGGGGTCCCAGGGCTGGGGACTTTTCCTTCCCACCTCCGTTTCATCACCCCTTCACTTCTACACGGGCCTCAGTGAAGAAAGACGGCCCCCACACCTGCCACCAGCTTGCCTGGGAGGTGGCCTGGCTCCCGGGTCATGGTTCTGTCACTGCTCTGCTGCAGGATGTGGACACAGCCTTCCTGATGAAGGCTGACCTGGAGACCAATGCTGAGGCTCTAGTCCAGGAGATAGACTTCCTGAAAGGCCTGTATGAGGAGGTACCTGTGGCCACCCTGCCCCCAGGTGGTTGGTCAGGGGCCAGTTCCCAGTGAGCGATGGGGCAGGGGAGCATCTCTCCAGTGGGTACATTTCAGGGCAAGCTGTGAAGACATCAGCGTGGGAGGGATGGTTCTCAGGCAGTGAGTCTCCCTCCCAGAAGTCATGTTGTTCAACTTTTTGGCTCTCGGGCCCCTCTGGGGAAAACACTCCATGGGACTCTGTGTAACTAGAGGGACAAGGAGTGGGTTGACAATTGAAGGCCCAGAGCAGCTAGAGCAGAGTCCAGTGCAAATCTGCAGTGGGAAGGCAGAGCAGGGCCCCCCCTTTCCTGCCTCTGTACCCTCAGAGAGCTCACTCCTTCTCACCTGGCCCCTCCCCAGGAGGTCTGCCTGCTCCAGTCTCAGATCTCTGAGACCTCAGTCATTGTGAAGATGGACAACAGCCGGGAGCTGGACGTGAATGGCATCATTGCTGAGATCAAGGCTCAGTATGATGACATTGCCAGCCGCAGCAAAGCCGAAGCAGAGGCCTGGTACCAGTGTCGGGTGAGGCCCGGGGACAGGGGACGGAAGGAGAATGAGAGGGAAGAGGGGGAGGAGGGGAGGACCCCCAGACACTCTCTGCCCCAGAAAGTGGGCGAGGAGCTAATGAGGGCCATGCCACACCTCAGCAGCAGGGAACCCCATAAACACAGCACCTGTGGTTTCTGCCAGGCCCCAGGCCGGGTCCCTGCAGAGCATGTGGGAGGGACCCCACAGGGTCCCAGGGTGCGCCAGGGTGCCCAGTGTTATTTACTGGCAGACTCACCGGAAGTGCTCCTCCAAGCAGCGTTCAATAAATACCAATTGGTGATGATGGGAAAGAGGGCTCTGAGCTTCAAGGCATGGGAGGAGGCTGATGACATGGGGTGGTTACTAATGGTGGGGCAGAAACAGTGATTAAGGTGGCCCAGACTTCGTAATTAGGGGTTTGCTGGGAAGGCAGGGGAAGTCCCTGAGGGCAATTTGATGTAACAAATGTTATCATCTCAGCTGCCCTGCCTGTGAAAGTCACCATGCGTGTGTGCACGGTTCACTCCTTCAACCACTGTTTCTGAGCATCCATTCTGTGCCAAGCACAGCTCCAGCAGCTGGAGACCAGCAGGGAACACAACAGACAGCAATCCCTGCCTTCACGTCCTTTTCATTCTAGAGGCGGAGGCACACATGTAATAAGACCAATGAGTACAGTGGATATATGTTAGATGGAGAAAATAAATCAGGGTAAGGGGCAGGAGGTGTCGTAGGAGTGTGGTTTTAAGTGGGTGGCCAGAGTAGGGTGGCCTTATTGAGGGGTGTGACACGAAGAGGATACTAAGAATCAGACCACCCCATCCTCGAGGAGATGACAGTCCACAGGGAGAGAAAAGTGTAACCAACCAAACCCAAATGCAAGGTAGCCTGATTGCTAAGGTCGAGCAGCAGGCTAAGGGAGCTTGATGACAGAAGCAACACGTTGTATCCAGAAAGGCAGAGCCATTGTCATTTGATCTGATCTTGAGGGACAAGTAAGATTTGAACTCATGGAGAAGAGGGGACAAGAGGGGAAGAGTGTGCCAGATTGAGGAGCACAGGCACACGCAGAGCTAGAGTGTGAGGTGCCTGGCTTGTGGTGTGCAGGAAGGAGATGGGGCTGGAGAGGAAGCTGGGGCTGGACTGCAGCACATCTGCACAGCTGTGCTAAGTATTTTGGCCTTTTTTCTGAAGGCAATGGGTACTAATGCCCAGGAACACCCCGAGTGACCCTCAGCCTATTTTCTAGAGATCTGTAGTGATCAGAAGTACCAAACACTGGCCTGGAGTCAGCTCCTGGTGACAGTCTGTGGCACATCCACAGCCAGGTTTCACCCCAGCTGGCCCCTCCTCTGGTTGCCCCTGGACCACCCACCAGTCAGGTGGGCTCAGGGAATACAACCTCGTTTTCCCATCCTCCTAAGTCAGAACCATAAAGACAATTCCATTAGTTAAGGATTGTATTTAGCTATGAGGATCAGAAATTTAAAAGAACACAATAGGTAAAACAAATTCAGTTTTTATTTTTTCTCAGCTAACTTGAGGTACAAAAACAGGCTGCCCAGGATGATGTGGGGGCTTATGACACCATAAGAGACCCAGGATCCTTCTAGCTTTCCATTCTGCCATCTTCAACACGTTTCATCCTCATGGTTGCCTCACGTCCCAAGAGGGCTACAATGCCTCCGATCTCACATGCTCATGCCAGGCAGGAAGAAAGAGAACAGAGGGTAAAAAGAAACATGCCAACAGAGTCATTTCCCAGTTTAAAGAGCTTTCCTGGGGCTGACCCATGGCTCACTCAGGAGAGTGTGGTGCTGATAACACCAAGGCCAAGGGTTCGGATCCCATATAGGGATGGCCGGTTAGCTCACTTGGGAGAGCGTGGTGCTGACAACACCAAGTCAAGGGTTAAGATCCCCTTACCGGTCATCTTTAAAAAAAAAAAAAAAAAAAAAAAAAAAAAAAACTTTT
>NW_007733735.1:127935-138036 GCF_000696425.1 Galeopterus variegatus | reverse complement strand
GTGTGGTGCTGATAACACCAAGGCCAAGGGCTCGGATCCCATATAGGGATGGCCTGTTAGCTCACTTGGGAGAGCGTGGTGCTGACAACACCAAGTCAAGGGTTAAGATCCCCTTACCGGTCAAAAAAAAAAAAAAAAAAAAAAAAAAAAAAAGAAGCTTTCCTATAGCCCTACCCAGCAACAGCCATAGATCTCATTGATTAGAAGGCTGAGAAATATTCCTTTATCTGGGCTCATTGACACCCCAAATGAAATCAGCATTATGTTTTAAGAGGAGAGTGAACATTTATTAGGCAACTATAGGCTTTCCCTCAGAAACCAAATAATGAAAGAGCCCAAAAGAATGATTTTGTGCTTATCTCTTCAAAATGTGCATTTTCTCTTCAAAATGATCCTATCCATTATTGGAAAATTGAAAGTTGGCTAATTTTTTCAAATCTATAAATGTGATCTGTACGCACTATTCAGAAATTGGATTCAGAGTACAAAGTGTTAAGCCAAGGCACAATATAACGTTGCATTTTGTTTTCAATTGTTTTGAGGGGAAACATACAATTGTACACATCCCGATGTGCAGATGTGGTCTGACCTCGGTCCCTGGTCTGTTAGGCATCACAGTTTGAGCACAGGAACCCCTTCCAAGGTCCAGAGGGACAATTAAAAGGGAAAGAGCCCTTTGGAGACCTCAGGCTCTGGGACAGAGAGAAGAGGAGCTGATACAGAACAGCGAAACAGAGAAGATGGGATCTTGGAGCTGAGCGAATTTAACGAGCCTGAGGGTTCAGGGCTGCGGGGTGAGATGGGATAAGGGACAGCCCACATAAGGACCCCAAAGTTGACCAGACATGGAAATGAGCCAGAACACATATAGGAGTCCCAGAGAGCACCCAAGCTAGGAGGTCACTGGAGAAGAGACTCGGAACAGTGAGAAGGGAGCTAGCAGATGTCACTGTTCTGACCGCTCTGTCTCGACAGTATGAGGAGCTGAGGCTGACAGCTGGGAACCACCGTGACAGCCTCCGCAGCCACAAGAATGAGATCCTGGAAATGAACAAGCTGATCCAGCGGCTGCAGCAAGAAATTGAGAATGTCAAAGCCCAGGTGAGGCCAGGAACCTCCTTGCTGTGATAGCTCATCAGAGGCGGGGCATGCGGGGCGGGTCCAGTCCTCCCCAGGAGCTCTGCAGAGGGAATAGGCTGTGCTGCCTCACTTGTGAGGAGCAAGCCCTTCCCACAAAAGAGCTGACCGCTGCAGGACGAGCAGCCTCAGGAAACAGCCAGGTCCCACAGAGGCTAACTGATCTGCTGTCAAAGATACATAGAAAGGATGCTTCACTAGATGGTAGTACAGAAAAGATGGTCTCCATGGTCCCTTCCAGCCCAGAGACACTGCAACTCTATAATCCTGAAATTCAAGGTGACCGAGCTGTTCATAAAATCAGACTCACTTTATTCTCCAGGCACTTAAAATCTATTAGCCCCAAAGAGATTGCTCAGCATATCTAAGATGAAAATTTCAGATCTCTTTGAGGTTCTTAGACAGAAAACTGGTCTCAATTCCCTGGAGGAACCAGATTTCACAATCCTAGGATGAAACCCACAGCAAATCTGAACCTGCCATGTGACTGTCACCATGTTTTCTGTTCTTTGAGAATCAGGCTAAGGTTCCAGGGGTCCCAAGTGATGCCTTTCTGTGCCCTCTCCCCCAGCGCTGCAAACTCGAGGGGGCTGTGGCCGAGGCAGAGCAGCAGGGTGAGGCGGCCCTCAGAGACGCCCGCTGCAAGCTGACCGGGCTGGAGGAAGCCCTGCAGAAGGCCAAGCAGGACATGGCCTGCCTGCTTAAGGAGTACCAGGAGGTGATGAACTCCAAGCTGGGTCTGGACATTGAGATCGCCACCTACAGGCGCCTGCTGGAGGGCGAGGAGCACAGGTGAGCTCCATGCAGAGTTAGTGAAGGCCAGGCACCAGATGTGTATACTATCCAGCCCTCTGGAGGCAGCTGCTGCTAGCACCCAACCCAGTCATCCAAAATCCAAAACAGCACCCAGCCTACGAGCCCTTGTTGTTATGTGGTCCATGGTGAGGGCAGAAGGGGAGATGCCACATCCATCAGCCTTGCTCTCTTTGATGCAGTGACCTTGTCTTCTTTTTCCTTTACCCCCAGGCTGTGTGAAGGCATTGGGCCTGTGAATATCTGTAAGTAAATGAGCCGTGTCCGAAGGGACACCCTACACCACCCCTACCCAGACCTCTGATGCCTCCCCCACCCCAAGGGAAGAGCTCTGTCTTCAATGACAGAACTCCTGGGCTCTCCTGGGCAGAGGCAGCAGCTCTCCCACAGGGCTTTGGGAGTCGGAACTGGGAGCAGATATGCAACATGGTCCCAGTGCTTCAGGACCTGGAGGCCACAGAGAACCACACTGACACGAGGATGCTTTTTTAGAGGAAGAGACTTGAAGCAGGCTCAGGAAGGAGGGACAAGACAAGCAGAAATGGAGAGAGGGTGAATCAGATATCGGGCCTGGCCTTGCCAAGGCTCCGGGGAAAGAGGAGAGGCACAAGGGACTTCTAAGCACTTTATGTGGCTAGGGCGGGACACATGGACTTGGTAGCTGGAATGAGGGTGTTCTAACAGGTGAGTAGCAGCAGGTGGGAGGAATGGGCTGACTGAGACATATCAGAGCCACACAGTGTGGACCCTGACCATCCCTCCCTGTTCCCACAGCGGTGAGCAGCTCCAAAGGCACCATCCTTTATGAGCCATGTGCGGTCAGCACACCTGTGCTGAGGACTGAGCACTGCCCAGGAAGCACGAGCGTCCTTAGGAGCAGCGGGGGCTGCAGCGTCGTGGGCACTGGGGAACTCTACATCCCCTGTGAGCCCCAGGGGCTCCTGAGCAGCGGGAGCAGGTGGAACTCTGGCATGAAGTTAGGGGTGGGGGGCAGCTCCTGTGGCCACAAGTGTTAGCACTGCCCCAAAGGCTGGAAACCCAGGAGACAGGGTCCCAGCCCTGCACCCCCACCAGAGCTGAAGGCAAGGATGTTCTAGAACCCAACCCTCCTGTACTGACTCCAGTTTCCCCTTGAGTTTTCACTGGGGATGAAGCTGCCCTTTAGGTCTGTCCTTATCTTCAGGAGTCATCTGTCATTTATCACCTACAGAGCTGAAGGCAAGGATGTTCTAGAACCCAACCCTCCTGTACTGACTCCAGTTTCCCCTTAAGTTTTCACTGGGGATGAAGCTGCCCTTTAGGTCTGTCCTTATCTTCAGGATTCATCTGTCATTTATCACCTGTCACTTAGCTGTGTGCAGACCTCATGCTAGGCCCTGGGGGTGGGGGTGGGATGCAGAGAAGGAGGATGCATGGGACAGGTGCTAGTGTGGCCAAGAGAATGGCGATAGCCCTAACCACTTCTCTTCCGGGTGAGGCCAAAGTGCACATCACAGTTCTGCTTTGTGGACTATCCCATGGAAGTCTCCCCACAAGCCACCCCCCAGCCAAGGCTCCCCACCTCCTTACTTGTGGCTTCCATGCACCTAAGAAAAGTGAACTTCTTTTAACACCCACCTGAAACATGCACTAGTATGAAAGTCAAAAGAAGACACTCCCAAATCTCATTCTGAATTCCAAAGTCAGGTGCCAAGATTTGGGGATAACTCAGGCCTTGCAAATGTCCTCTCAACAGAAAGAATCAAGAGGTGATCTTTGGGCAATAGATTGACTTGCTCAGGTATGTTGAAATCAAACTATAAAATAAGTCTTTGTCCTGAGCTCACATTGCAGTTGATGGCGGGGAAATGCCTAGAACAAAGGGCAAGGGGACATGGAATATTTACTGGACAATAAAGAGGTGACATTATTTGCTCAGTGGAATCACGCCCCACCCCACCCCCCTACCTTTTGTACATAGCTGCCCGGTTCCTGCTTCCTCTCCCTTTAGGTCCTCTTGCTTTGGGTTTGATATGAATGTGGTGTCCTCGCTACAGTGATGTGGGGCTGCCCCGGCCACCTTGGAGGCTCTGGCTCTGCACTGGGAGCGGGAGGAGGAGATGCTGGGCTGGCCCCACCTCCCAGAAGCTGTTCCTGCCAAGCCCTGCCCACCCAGGATCCAAGGTCTCTTCCCTGAGCCTCTCGGCCTTTCTGTTCCCAATAAACTGACTCTGTTCGCAGACTACAAGAGTTAGGATTATTCACCTTGCTCTGTGGGGGGTGCATTAAGGTTGAAGGGGACCGATGAACAGCTTTTGGGGGCTGGAGGCTTAAGAATGGAAATGAACATTATTATACACATGGGAAAATGACATGGAAGTGATTTGCAAGTGGACCGTGAAATAAATATGGCTCCATACAAATCACAGTTAAAGGCTGCACATCACACCACAACAGTTTGCAAGTCACTTGCCATGTTACAAACCACATGCCTATTGCACATAGGCCTCCTCACTACATGGTACCCTGCATGTATCCTAGAGAAAAATCCACGGGGTCCCCCACTGTGACTGTACTTAGCAGCCCCCATCCTTGGGCTCTGTCCCCCATCCTGGACCATCTCAATGCCTAGTCAGCCCCGGCCTGGGGAAAGCAGTGGAGATGGGTGGCAGTCCAGCAAAGAAGGAGAACAAGGGTCCTCCAGTCTTCTCTCCTCACCTAGAGCACCTCAAGACCTGGAGGCAAGATTTAGTGGCAGTGGTTCCACCCTCTGTGAATCTCCAGCACCCCTCCCTGTTGCCTCACTGACCCCCTGAAGCAGCTGCTCCTTGGGGACTCTCTTTCCCACCCCTGTGGCTCCCCTCTCCTGGGAGCTGGATGACTGTCCCCCACCCCCACAGCCCACGCAGAGCACCCTTTCTGTGCCAAGCCTGCATTAGAGTCTGGCGATACAGGGGTGACTCAGATACTTCTCACCCCTGCAGGGACTCTCAGCCTCACAAAGGAGTCATAAATAATGAGTGCTAAAGAGTAGGAGGACAACAAGAAGCAACTAATGATCATGCCTGGAAAGGGGGTCAGAGAGGGGTTCGCAGAGAAGACTGTAAGAGCAGAGTCTGAAAGGAAGTCCGGAATTACAGATTCATGGGCAGCATATTCAAAAGAACCCATTTATTCACTTTTTCATTCATTCAACATGTATTTATCAAGCACCTGCTATGGGTCAGGCCACCAGGGCTGGCGACACAGTGGTGAGCAGTAGACACAGTACCGAGAGCCCATGATAAAATGTAAAACAGGGCAGCCACTGGGGAAAACAGTCTGGTGTCTCCTCAAAATGTTAAACAGAGTATCATATGACCCAGCAATTCCGCTCCTACGTATATGCCTAAGAGAAATAAAAACCTATGTCCTCACAAAAACTTGCACATGAATGTTTATTGCAACATTATTCATCATAGCCAAAAGGTGGAAACAACCCAAATGTCCACCAACAGATAAACAAAATGTGAGATATCCAGACAATGGAATATTTGGGGGACCATAAAAAGGAATGGAGGAACCTTGAAAACATTAGGCAAAGGGAAAGAAGCCAGTCACAAAAGAGTACATATTGTATGGCTCCATTCATATAATGAACGGAATGAAAGTCCAGAATAGGGAACTGTATAGCAACAGAAAGCAGAGTGGTGATTGCTTAGGGCTGGAGGGAGTGGGAGGGGGAGGCTGGGGGAGTTATAGGGGTGAAAGCTGAAGGTTTCTTTCTCAGGTGATAGCTGAAGGTTTCTTTCTGAGGGGATAGAAATGCCCTAAAATTGACTGTGGTGATGGTTACACATATCCGTGAATATACCAAAAACCATTGAATTGTTCATTTTAAATGAGTGAATTATACAGTTTTATGAATTATAAAGGCTGTTAAATGAGGGGATAGAAATGCCCTAAAATTGACTGTGGTGATGGTTACACATATCCGTGAATATACAAAAAACCATTGAATTGTTCATTTTAAATGAGTGAATTGTACAGTTTTATGAATTATAAAGGCTGTTAAAAAACAAACAAACAAACAAACAAACAAAAATGGGTCTTTGACTGGAGTCCACACCTCATGGGGCTTACAGCCTAGCAGGGAACACAGACTCAAAACATGAAATTTCAGCTGTGGGGTTTGTTATGAAGGTGCAGAGCAGAGGGCCAGGGGGACCAAACTGAGGGTCTAGAAGCTCTCCAGGAGGAGTGGCAGGTGCAGGTGTTTAAATCCCACACACTGGGGAAGGAGGGAAGGGAACAACGGGGTCTCGGAGCTTTGGCCCCCACATTAAGCCCTGTCACTCTGGACCTGGCCCCAGAGCCAGCTAAGCTCCCTGCTGATTAATAACTCAGAGCTCTGGAAATACAGGGACACTCTGACCTGAAGTCAGCGAAAACAGAGAAACCCAAGGAGACCGCACACCTCTGTCCCATAGCTGAGGCCCAGGAAATGCCCACCTAGGAGTTCTGCTGAGGTAAGAGCAGAGGAGGTGAGGGAAGGAAGTTTCCCTCACCTGCACCATGAGGCAGGCTCCATGCCTGGTGACCACTCCTTTGAGACTCGGGTTCCAGAGTGCCAGGCCCTAATGAGTGTCTGCTGGGGAGGGGCCGTCTGAAGCCATCCACTAAGCGCTACTCATGCCAGCAGTGTCTTGCTCAGAGGCCTGGGCACGCCCGCTCAGAGTGCCCTCCAAGGATTCCCCCAGTGCTGGCCAGCAGTGCCCCCATTCTCCTTTCCTTCCTGCAGGAGGAGATGACTCAAAGCAGGCAGGACAAAAGTGCCTCCTGGTGGTGGCCCTGCCCTGCTGCTTGCATTCCAGTCAACTCAGCAAACCTCTCCTGATCTTCTCCTCTGGGATACAGGAGGAAAAAGCCTTGACCCCCTGCCCTCAGCTACAAAGGACCTGTCTGCACGAAGCCAGAGCTTCACTGCATTCGACTTGGCCTGGAGAATCCAAATCCCAGCCCCTTCCAGAGTGCCCCAGCAAGGACAGGTTGTAGAACAGCCAAAGACACATGGGGAGGGTGGAAGGACCCGGAATGGAACTCCTTGTTTCCATGTCTGTCTCTTCAGAATGTCTCCCACTTTCTTGTGCCTCTTCCTCCCAAGCTCAAGTACCCATCCNCAAAAACCATTGAATTGTTCATTTTAAATGAGTGAATTATACAGTTTTATGAATTATAAAGGCTGTTAAAAAACAAACAAACAAACAAACAAAAATGGGTCTTTGACTGGAGTCCACACCTCATGGGGCTTACAGCCTAGCAGGGAACACAGACTCAAAACATGAAATTTCAGCTGTGGGGTTTGTTATGAAGGTGCAGAGCAGAGGGCCAGGGGGACCAAACTGAGGGTCTAGAAGCTCTCCAGGAGGAGTGGCAGGTGCAGGTGTTTAAATCCCACACACTGGGGAAGGAGGGAAGGGAACAACGGGGTCTCGGAGCTTTGGCCCCCACATTAAGCCCTGTCACTCTGGACCTGGCCCCAGAGCCAGCTAAGCTCCCTGCTGATTAATAACTCAGAGCTCTGGAAATACAGGGACACTCTGACCTGAAGTCAGCGAAAACAGAGAAACCCATGGAGACCGCACACCTCTGTCCCATAGCTGAGGCCCAGGAAATGCCCACCTAGGAGTTCTGCTGAGGTAAGAGCAGAGGAGGTGAGGGAAGGAAGTTTCCCTCACCTGCACCATGAGGCAGGCTCCATGCCTGGTGACCACTCCTTTGAGACTCGGGTTCCAGAGTGCCAGGCCCTAATGAGTGTCTGCTGGGGAGGGGCCGTCTGAAGCCATCCACTAAGCGCTACTCATGCCAGCAGTGTCTTGCTCAGAGGCCTGGGCACGCCCGCTCAGAGTGCCCTCCAAGGATTCCCCCAGTGCTGGCCAGCAGTGCCCCCATTCTCCTTTCCTTCCTGCAGGAGGAGATGACTCAAAGCAGGCAGGACAAAAGTGCCTCCTGGTGGTGGCCCTGCCCTGCTGTTTGCATTCCAGTCAACTCAGCAAACCTCTCCTGATCTTCTCCTCTGGGATACAGGAGGAAAAAGCCTTGACCCCCTGCCCTCAGCTACAAAGGACCTGTCTGCACGAAGCCAGAGCTTCACTGCATTCGACTTGGCCTGGAGAATCCAAATCCCAGCCTCTTCCAGAGTGCCCCAGCAAGGACAGGTTGTAGAACAGCCCAAAGACACATGGGGAGGGTGGAAGGACCCGGAATGGAACTCCTTGTTTCCATGTCTGTCTCTTCAGAATGTCTCCCACTTTCTTGTGCCTCTTCCTCCCAAGCTCAAGTACCCATCCGAAATCTCTCTGCTCCCCACACGCCCTTCCCTGCTCCACTGCCCCTTCCTTAGGTGCCCTCTGCCTCTGCCCCCAAGGACCCTTCCTCATACCAGTCACATCTGTGGCCCCAGGTCCACCCCCTGCTGCCACTCTCCACCCAGGGCCACCGAGTACCCAGAAAGAATCCTGGCAGGGGCTTGGATTGTGGGGAATGGCTTCAAAAACAGTCATCTGAGCAGAGCAAGGGAACTCAGGGGCACTGGATCTGGTAGAAGAGAAGCTGCCCCAGCCTTCCCAGCACTGAAATGTGATGCCAGGTGCACATCAGCACCCAGAAGTTTGTTAAAGCCAATTGAACTGTACGCCCACCGGGAGCAACGCTTTCACTAGGGACAGGTGACAGCTGTGAAGGCAATGGGAGGAATTTGAATTAAACCTGAAAAAAAAATTATCCTTCCTGGAAGAGGAGGGGACCAAACGAGGGGGGTGGCACTTTATCTCCCCTGGGGAGGGTTTAAATTCCATGTAAGTGTTCATTAGTTTGAGAAGGCAGAGAGGTGAAGGTCTGGGCAAGGGTGGACTCAGCACCATCATCCCCACCTCCTCCTGCTGGGGGACTCCCGAGTTTCCTTTCCCAGCAGGGGCGGGTCTCAGCATGAGAACCTCGCTGCCAGTGCCTCTCCAGCACAAACTCGTCCCCAGGCGAAACAGAAGCACTCTGAAGAAGGCAGCGTTCAGCAAAGCCTCCTCAGCATCTAGCCTTACCCTGTCATTCCCCTTCCCACACACACACACCCAGCCACAGCATGCCCAGGGTTCCCAGGCCCTGCTTAGCCAGCCCAGGGCCAGGTCCCCCTCCTTCACCCGCCACCTCTTCCCCTCCCTTTCCACTCAGCATTTCTCCCTCCTGCCTACTCCACAGATAGCATCACGATGACCCAGCAAGCAGCGCACAACTGAGGAGCCCTGGCTGGGCTCAGCCAGCGGATGGAGGGATTACATTCAAGCTGATGACAACAGAAAGAAGAAACTGTCACAGCAGCAAAACCTCCAGCCCAGGTTGCCAGGGCAACTCCTCCCCCTCTCTCCACCTGCCACCCCCTAAAACATGGCAGAGGGTTATGTTATGCATTACCTGGCGAAATACTGTCTCAGAACTATAAACTGCTGATGGCGACAGCTCATCCCAGAACTGTGGTCATGCTTGACTGGCCGCAATTACCCCCACCCCGCCCCGCCTGCCCAGGGATGAAGGAAGCTGAGACACAGGGCAGCCCGGCAATGGCTCATGCGGTGTGAATGCCTCAGCACTGGAGTGGGAAGCAGGTGGGGTGCTGGGCGGGAACAGGGATGGCTACTTAGAAGTGAAGGGAGGGTTATGCAAAAGAGAGAAGAGCAAGGAGCAAAGAGTGGGCAGAGAGGAGGAGGGAGGCGGGTGAAGGGAGCAGGGGAAAGAAGTGGAGAACAGTGACTGCTACCAGGCACACACAGTGCACGTCCCAGACACGGTCACATCTAACACACGTGAGCAAACTGAGGCTCAGAGAGGCTAAACAATGCCCCCAAGGTCATTGGTATATCTGGAGGGAGGGGGGGACGTAACATTGACTGCTAACAATACGTAGAACAGCCAGTGCAGGGTGACAATAGAAAGCAGGCCGAGTTTTAGTTGGTTGTATTATTGTTTTTAAGTTCTCTACAGACAAACACCCCCTATTGCCTGCACCTGGAGCAAAACCTTGCCACCACCCTGTCCCCAGTGCACCACTGTCCAAAGTCACACTGCTGGTGGGTGGAAAACTGAATTAAACCCAGGTCCTTCTGATTCCAAAGTCTGTATCAGGTCTTCTGTCCTCGCTGG
>NW_007733735.1:108963-126865 GCF_000696425.1 Galeopterus variegatus | reverse complement strand
TGGCAAGTCCATGCAGGAGAGGACTTCAGATGATGATAAGTGATGGGGAGAGAAGGAAGCGGGGGAGGGGACAGGGACTGCATGGGCTGAGAGCTTTCAATAGGGGGTGAGAAGGCAACATATGAGCAAAGACCCGGAAGAGTTGAGTGACCCAACCATGTAGATATTTGAGGGAAAAAAGTTCCCAGCAGAGAAAACAGCAAGTGGGTGAGTGTCTGGAGCAAGAGTTCCTGACTTGTCTGATAGACAACCAGGAATGCCTGAGTGGCTGGAGCAGGAGCGGTAGGACAGGCAGAGAGAAACAAGGCAGTGAAGCAAGGAGGGGATGGCAAGACGGTCACGTACGGCATTGTGAGTCGGGTGCGAAGCCACTGGAGGGCTTCCAGCACAGAAATGACATGATGTAACAGTTTTAAAGGATCACTGACTGTAGAGTTAAGAAAAGTCTAAAGCAGTAAAGAAGGAAGCGAGGAGACTGGCTGGGAGGACGGCTCAATAGATCCTGTGAGAAGCGGTGGGCTCAGCTGGCGCGGTAGCAGCATGATGTAACAGTTTTAAAGGATCACTGACTGTAGAGTTAAGAAAAGTCTAAAGCAGTAAAGGAGGAAGCGAGGAGACTGGCTGGGAGGACGGCTCAATAGATCCTGTGAGAAGCGGTGGGCTCAGCTGGCGCGGTAGCAGTGGGGTGGTGAGGAGTGGTGGGAGGCCAGATGTGTTCTGAAGGCAGGATTTGCCAGTGCATGCAACCTGAGACATGGAAAAAAACAGGAAGAAAGGGTGACTGTAAGGTTTTTGGTTTGAGCTACCGCAGGGATAGTGAGGTTGGCAAGTAGAATACATTTAGTAGGAACAGTTAGGAGGACAGTTTTGGACATATTAATTTTGAGATGCCTATCTGATATCCAAATAGAGATATTGATTAAAATATACGTGCGAAGTGCAAGGGGGCTCTGCAGAAGAGGTAGTCTTTGGCATATTAACTTTTGGTATATTAGCATTAATGTGTATTAATGGATAGATAGTATTTACAGTCATGCATGTGTATGATATCACCAAGGGAGTGAGTAGATACGGATAAGCCCAGTGACACTGCAGTGTCTAGAGGTTGGGGATATGAGGGGGAACTGGCTAAGAAGACTGAAAGAGTGGCAAGAAATAGGGAGAGTGTGATGTCTAGAAATCAAAAGAAGAAAGTGTTTCAAGGGAAAGGGCATGGTCAATGATGTCAAACATTGCTGATAAATCAAGTGAAATGAGGGCTGAGAACAGACCACTGGATTTAGCCAGTTAGAGGCCACTAGTAATCTTGTCAAGAAGTATTCTCTTGTTATTTTCCTGCTGCTTCTTCCTCTTAAACATACACTGATAGCCGGGTCTACAGAAACTAGTGCACACCTGAGCTGCATACCTCCAGTCATCAGCACACAACCCCTTCTAAATAGGATCCCAAGCATCCCGAAGAATCTCAAGCACTCAGTCAAATACAAGTTCTTCCAGGCGCAGGCGAAGCAGGACGAAGCATGTCACACACTAGAATAGAATAGATAAACACCAGCCTGTCTCTGGGTCCTGAAAAAGCTGCAATATTGATAACAGTGATAATATCCAGTTGCTTAGAACTTTTCATGTTCTATCCAGATGCTTATTGCACCATATCTATACTAACCAAAGATTCATCAATAATTCAAGGAACATCCAGGGACAGCACTGTAAATTAGCCCTATGGTGTGTTTGGGGGGCTCAAAATCACGTGGTTAACTTTCCACACAGAAACATGACCAAATCATTGGTGCTTTCACCTCAAATCATGCCCCAAAAGTGTTGAATGGTGGAAATCCTCAATATACATCTTCCCCCACCACCATGAGGTGGTGAAACTCTATCTCTGTACCCTCAGTTCCAAGCACACTGCCGGGTACAGAGTAGGCACTCAATAATTGTCAAATGAATGAATGAATCTCCTTTGAGTGTCTCAAACCAGAGATGTGTCTACACTAGCCTAGATGAGCTTTGGTATGGATTCAACTCTTGTGTAAACAGCCAAACCAGATCATGGAGAAGAGATAAAACACTGCAAAAGGTGTTTTGATTATTTAATCCAACTTCAGAGAAGCAATAAACTGTATCCTCCCCATACCATTTCTTACATGGGGCTTTTTGCAGACCCTACCTCTCTTCTGCACACACCCTCCTCATCTCATCTCTTTAGGGGGTTATATCTGCACAGATTCATCCCTCGTGAGCCTCTCGCTGAAACTGTTTCCATCCTAACTTTCTGGTGGTTAGCCACACTGGCAGTGAAAAGGCCTCCTGGATTTATGACCAAAGCAAATTAATGTCCCCATAATGGCAATTGTGGTGGACTTATGGGGAAAAAATAGGACTATAATGTTTATGTGTTTATGTGTTTTTAATGTTTATAGGTTTGATGTTACAGCCCTCATCCTGATGAGAATAGGTGTGTCTGAGTTAGCTCATTCTTAAGGAGGTTATAAGCATGAAGAGTTTCTACTAACTACCCAAGCTCATAAATGCCTTCAAATGGCTTTTTTTGTTTTTATGGGCCAATCCTCAAGCCCCTGTACACATAAAAGGGGTGAGAGGGATCCACTAGCCTCAGAGGGATTCAGCTCCAGCTCACCCCACTCTACAGTCACTCCTTTGCTCTCACCCAGGAAGCTATCATGTCCTGCCGCTCCTACCAAGTCAGCTCTGGTCGCCGGTTGGGCAACTTCAGCTCTTGCTCAGCAATGATCCCCCACAACCTGAACCGCTTCCGGGCCAGCTCTGTCTCCTGCAAGAGTGGGCCTGGCTTCCGCGGTCTTGGAGGCTTTGGTAGTCGGAGCGTCATCTCCTTTGGATCATGCTCACCCCAGATAGCAGCCGTAGGCCCCCGTCCTATCCGCTGTGGAGCCGGCTTTGGTGACAGCAGTGGTGTTGGCCTGGGGTTTGGGGCTGGCAGTGGCCTTGGCTATGGCTTCAGTGGCCCTGGCTTTGGCTACAGAGTTGGAGCAATTGGAATCCCAGCAGCCCCATCTATCACAGCTGTGACTGTTAACCAGAGCCTGCTGACCCCCCTCAACCTGGAGATTGACCCCAATGCCCAAAGGGTGAAGAAGGATGAGAAGGAGCAGATCAAGACCCTCAACAACAAGTTTGCCTCCTTCATTGACAAGGTACCTATGATCGCTGAATCTCTTGGTCTGAGATGATGAGAGCTAAAATGTGCTGGGGTGCTCTTTTCCTAAAAAAAGAACTGGCCCGGGTCTGGGGCATTGACCTTGACCCTAGGTCCTTCAGGTGTCTCCCAAAGGCATTGTGCTGTGATTTCTGGGTTGCTCTACTGTAGAGCAAGGACCAGGCTGAGGAAATACTAGATGGTGGAGTAGACGAAGACAGGGGTTTTGTCTTCCACAGGTAAGAGGAACATCCCAGCCAAATCTGAGAGCATCTGGGCAGATTAAAGCCTACCATCTGGTCACTTGGGAATATCTCCTAACTAGGCTGGAAACACTAAGACATTAGCCAAGTGTTGGCTGGTATATGTTTAAAAGGTTTTATCCTTTGAGGTCTTTATGCTCTTTATGATGTTTTCATAGTTTCCCAGGCTGGTTCAGGCTTAGGAAAGTGGAGAACAACAATGTGGATTACCCCAAAGAGCTGACATCCCACAAACCATGTGTGCATGGAGATGTAAAGCTCCGATTGTGTCTGAGAACAGAAAGTGGCCTCTGGGAGCTTCAGTTTCTTCATTTTTGAAATGAGGGGGGTGGAGAAAATGATCTTTAAGTTCTCTTCTGGTGCTACATGTCTCAGCTTCTGAAATATCTGAGATGACGTGTATCACTTACAATCAGAGAATTCCCACCTCCTGAGACTGTATCCTACCCCAAATGTACTTTACTCTGCTCCTCATTCTCTGCCAGAGATGGTTGACATCAGTTTCCAGATATAGGCAAACACCAGCTTAAGCAAAATCAATCTTTTCAACTTCCCGATGAACTGACTTATAGTTTTCTCAGAGGGCAGAAGGGGAAATGGTACTGAAGTGCTTTGGTTCAAAAGCCTGTCTGTAGCTAAGCCTGGCTGAGCATGAGGAGGGGATTGCAGACCTGCCCTTCTGGTTTCTGCTGAGTTAAAGGAGGAAGGAAGGTCAACAGAGGAGAGAACACTGTCAACACATGAGAGTCATCACTAGCCATCTGAAGAACTGGTCACAATGTGAATTACCCTAGCAAGCACTTCAAATTCCATTTCTTTGCCCCTGTGGATTTAGGTACGATTCTTGGAGCAGCAGAATAAGCTCCTCGAGACCAAGTGGAGCTTCCTCCAAGAGCAGAAATGTGCCAGAAGTAACCTGGGGCCCCTCTTTGAGAACTACATCACCAACCTGCGGAGGCAGCTGGATGCACTGGTCAGCGACCAGGCCCGGCTCCAAGCTGAGAGAAACTACATGCAGGAAGTCCTTGAGGGCTTCAAGAAGAAGTGAGTGACATCTAGGCTGTACACATCAAGGATGGGTGTGGGCTGGTCCCAAAAACAGCAGCCAAGCTCAGATGAGGGCAGCTGGAAGGATCAGGGTTGGATGCTGGCTGCAATACCCAGCCTGAGGATGGGGTGGGGGCAATGACATGTGAATGGGAGGAGGAGGCCTCCTGAAGAAAAAGGATCCCTCTGCTTTTGAGAACAGTGCCCATGTTCAGCATTGAGCTGGGTTCCACTTCCTCTGTGGTCAAGAGCAATGACCTTAAGTCATTTCCAACAAAGGAGCATAGCAATGGTCCAAATTTTCAGACCCAAACTGCAAATTGAGAAGATAAAAGGGATTTGAGAAACTGAGGGCCATTGGCTCATAAAAGGTCTTAAAGATGGGACAAAGGGGATGACAGCAGGTGGACAGCAGCAGGGAGCCATGCTCCTGGATGGAACTGGGAGTTCTTCAGAGATTCAAAGGGGCAGCAGAAGCCATTGGCTCTCTGTTCAGAGTGAGAACTCAGCCTTTCAATCTTTATCATCCCAGGTATGAAGAGGAGGTAGGACTCCGGGCCAATGCTGAGAATGAGTTTGTGGCTCTGAAGAAGGTAAGAGAGAGCACCGGGTCCAGGCAAACTTCTCCTCCAGACAGGAAAGTGTTCTCAAGACCCCCTGAGAAACTGCCCAGGCAGCCCTGTGGAGTCTGGGTCTACTCACACCAGGACAGTAGAACCCCTAAAATCACAACAGCTTCCCTACAAAGTTCTGATTTTGTCTCATATTATTTAAGATCAGATCACATGAGAACAGAGGTCTGAAGAGATGACCTTTGAAGTATCTTGGATTATCTAGATTTTCCTTGCCTCTAAATAAGCATCAGAAAATGTCCAATGCCCCAGCAGCCGTGGAAGGAGTTTTGCAGTACAGAGAAGAACAATAGACACTAAGCTTCACTTCCACCCAATGACTTTACCATCCATGCCAAAAGCCTGTGGGAAATGGCCTGATCTTCCCACCCATCTCCAGAGCCTGCCTTGATGGGAAGGTTAAACAGTGCATGGGTAATGAGTATTTTATCTTTCCCTCTCTTATGCAGGAGGTGGATACAGTTTTCTTGAAAAAGTCTGATCTAGAGGCCAACATGGATACCCTAACTCGGGAAATTGAATTCCTGAAAGCCTTATACATGGAGGTGAGGACTCTTCTTCTCTAAGCCATTCAAGGAGATCAGCACTTGGCCTGGACTCCCTGAAGGCTTAGTCTGGACTGGCAAATTTTTAAACATTTGGTATCATACATCTTTCCTCCTACTCAAATCCATATGCTTTACATGCCAATGTACTTGCAAAAGGAGAAGGCAAGGTAAGGAAGCAGGTTTCTCAGCAGCCTAACTCAGGTCTATGAATAAACTCCTTGGATCTATGGTCCAACTCCTTATTGACCAATCTAAAACTGGAGTCTAGGATAGTCACTACCTATATTCCGGCCAGAAGAATCTGGAAAATGGATTTGCCAGGAGATGTTAAAAAAAAAAAAAAATGTGTTTGACCTAATTAATCAAACCAGCTAGCTATCTTTTGCTCCTTAAGTGAGCTGTTTGGTTTGGTGTACATCCAGTCAGAGCTGAATTTCTAGCTCTGAGTGGAAAGGCTGAAGAAAGCTCCTTCTAGAGTCCTCGCTTCGCAGGCCAGTTCCAAGACCCCTGGTTCTGTTAAGTACTTGAGATATAGGAATTTCCCCATGTTCTAAAATAGTCAGCTTTCAATGGCTCATGACCAACACAGCCACTTTGTGGATTATCCAAAGAAAAGTTTAAGCCCTCGCACGGCTGCCATTCCCCTACACCCAGTTCCTGGGTCCCCATGGTTTTAATACTCGCCTAAGCAAGGTAGGGTGTTAGAGGGATGCCTCCAAGTACATAACAAGGGTTGCAAAGTCAAACTGAAATGGTTCTCAGCCGTGACCTTTTCTTTGCCCTTGGTTTGGATGGTCTTGCTCTGTTCTGAACCAATGAGCAATGCTCTCTGCTCCTAACACCTCGTCCTGGGGACCCTGTGGCAGAGTCTCAGCCACTGAATGGGGCTCTGAGCCCATCTGTCTTGCTAATTCTCCAACACAGGAAATCCAGTTGCTGCAGTCACACATCTCAGAGACATCAGTCATCGTGAAGATGGACAACAGCCGGGACTTGAACCTTGATGGGGTCATTGCTGAAGTCAAAGCCCAGTATGAGGAGGTGGCCAGGCGCAGCCGGGCTGATGCTGAGGCCTGGTACCAGACCAAGGTGGGCAGGGGGTGCTGGGGAAGGGGTGTAGGCAGCCCTTGGGTAAGACTCATACGCAATAGAGTGGGCCCAATGCAAGACTGAGGCCCCTAACTCAGTGTTGGCTATAGTTGTGACCTAACCTTTAAACTCTTGGTATACCCCTCTCCCCCACAGTATGAGGAAATGCGGGTGACAGCTAGCCAACATTGCGACAACTTGCGCAACACACGGGATGAGATCAATGAACTGACCCGCCTGATCCAGAGGCTGAAGGCAGAGATTGAACACACCAAGGCTCAGGTAGGCAAAGGAAATGTGAGAAAGTCCAAGAGGGAGGAGAGGCAGGGCCCTTAGCTTTGAGGAATCCCAAATCTGATGAGGTAAGAGAGACCATCAAGACCCAAAAACAAAGGAATGGAGGGATTAGACCAGGAAGGCTTCCTGGAGGAAGAAAATACAGAAGGGAGGGAGAGTCGTCCATATAGAAAGAAAAGTCTGGGGCAGACACAGAGGGAGAAGTGAGGCAGAAAGAGGAGATTTACTCTCTGGACTCCGTGGGTCTCAGGGCAGCAGAAATCAGGAAGGGTAAAACCAGTGGGGATGGAAACTGAAGAAAAGCAATGTTCCGTCCCCTGGTGACATTCAACTACAGGATCGCCAATTCCTGGGAAAGCAGCCACCAGTCTATGCCCCCACTAAGAGGAGGCAGTGTTTCTAACCCCACCTGGGGATCACCAGGCCACTACTAAAGCCCACCTGCGCACTGCCCTCCCTGCAGCGCTGCAAGCTGGAGGCCGCAGTGACCGAGGCGGAGCAGCAGGGCGAAGCGGCCCTCAATGATGCCAAGTGCAAGCTGGCGGAGCTGGAGGGTGCCCTACAGCAGGCCAAGCAGGACATGGCACTGCAGCTGCGCGAGTACCAGGAGCTCCTAAATGCCAAGCTGGGCCTGGACATCGAGATCGCCACCTACAGGCGTCTGCTGGAGGGCGAGGAGATCCGGTGAGTACTCTCAGTGCAGCAGGAGGGAGCGAAGTCAGACTTAGGCATTGGGAAGACCAAGTGGGGTGAGGGGACCAGGTGAAAAACTGCTGAGATGAGCAATCTCTAGAGGTGGCAGCACCTCTTCTGCAAACATTAGTCGGGTTGCGCTTGTCAGGGGATTAGAAAAAGGCTCTAGATTTGTGCCTTTCAAACACAAGTTTGTAGATAAGCAGCACCAGAATCATAGGGAGTTTTGCTTGGTTAGTTTGTTAAAACTAATAAATAATAATAATAATACATTTTCTCAAATATTTTAATTCAATAGTCTGGGGAAGGGGTCTAGGAACTTGTAGTTTTTCAGTGGTTCCCAGACGTGTATACAGCCAGAGGTGAGAAGCACTGGTCCTCTGGTCCACTCAGACCAGAAAGCTCTTTTTATAGCAGGAAGGTTTTCAGGGAACAACAGTGCTTTGAACTGCTTTGTTTCTTTCTCTCTCCAGGATCTGTGAAGGTGTTGGACCAGTAAACATATGTAAGAAGCTTAAATCTTTTCCTCTTCACACATTTCTCTCCTCTTCAAATTTCCTCTAAACTCAGGCACACACTGAGGTCAGGAGGCTCCTGAGAGGGCAGGTCTGGCCAAGACACTCAGGGGAGCAGGGACCATGTGGGCCCTGGACTGGGAGCAACTCCTTAGCTGAGGTCTGAGATGTTTCCAGCACCTGCCTTCCCTTGAGCAAAGCATTCACAAAGATTTGTAGGACCTACAAGGTGGGACAGGGTTCCCGAAGAGAGTCAGCCCATTTGCTTTGAGAGGACTTGTCCTTCAAGGAAACCATCTCAAGGACTCAGAAGATATGGAAAGGCCTGTGCCAGGGAGGTCTCTTGTCCTCTGGTGGCAGGGAAAAGGACAAGGCTGAATGGAAGTCCCCCTGCTACTGCTACCAGACAGTCAAAGTATTGGTTGTGCCCAGCACATGCAGGGCACTTTGCTGGGTACTGCAAGGTGGGGGCACAAGGAAGGCAAGGTCCAGCCCCTGCTCTCTAGAATCACAATCTTCTTGAGAAGCTGAGTCCCAGCCACTGACAACCTAATTCTGGAAAGGTCCCTGGGAGGAAGAGCAGGCATGGGCATCCCCATTTTGCTCACTCAGAGAAAATATATGAGTTGCCAGAAGTCAAAGCTAGCCAGAATTCAAATCCAGATTTCTAACTCCAAAAACACAAACATACACCAATGCATGGTGAAACTGTGTGCTAAAACTGGATGGGTCAGACAGCCACAGCTACATGTGTCAGAGGTGAGTGCCCACAGAGAGGGTGGCAGCGAGCCCTGACTTTGTGCAGGAGGTCAAGCCTGAGTGGAGATCACAGATAGCAGGAAGGATTCAGGAGAGCAGAAAAGAGTGTGCCCCTCTGCAGATGCAGCTGGTCTAATCAAGGTTTAGTTGGATTAGAGTCCTGGTATGTGGGGAAATGCCCAGTGGAAACCAGGGGGCTATAGAGCACAGCCACCAGTGGGTCAGGAGAAAATTGACAAGGACTAGTAGTGGAGGAGTTTCTTTTGTGCTGGTCTAGGGGAAGTGTGGGGACCACTAAGGGGTATGATGTAACTGGAGGAGAAACACCCCCTGGCTTTCTGGAGGCTACTGCTCCAGCTGTCTGGATAATCCAGCTCACTACCTGCCTCACACAACCCAATCCACCTTTGGCCATACATAAATGATAGTCAGTGGATGCAGAAATCTGGAGAACTGGCTGGATTCTTCCATTTTAATCTGGATGTTTGATTTCAGTGTAGCCACAGTCTTTGAGCCATCCAGACATGAGAAGGGGAAAGTGGATACCGACTGTGTAGACAATAGGGACCATTTCCCCAGATGCCACAGACCCCAACCCTAGCCCTGCCTTTCCCAGCCACCAGACCCCCCCCCCAGGTATATTCCCCAGTGGGGGCATGGAGGACCGGTCCCCTGGAGTTGCACCTTCTCTGACTGTTTCTTCCTCCTGCAGCTGTGAGCAGCTCCCGGGGCGGTGTGGTGTGCGGGCTTGAGCCCCTTGTCACCAGCTCCACCCTCTCCCAAGGCGGAGTCACCTTCTCCGGAGGCAGCGGCATCCGCGCCACCAGCGACAGGGTCCTGCTGAGCACTGGCGCCAGGGCAGGCTCCGTGTTTGTGGATGAGGCCTGCGTCCCCAGTGTTCGCTGCTCCTTGCCCACTGAGGGGGGCTTCAGCAACTGCAGTGGTGGTCATAGCTCCAGTGTCCGCAGCTCCAGCATCCGCTTTGTGTCCACCACCACCTCCTGCCAGACCAAGCACTGAGCAACGAGCCCCAGACAGCCACTGCCCAGAGAACCAGCTCAACGTCTCCTGCATCTGTCCCCTGAGGCACATGCACTCTGGGCCTGAGGGCTGTCTAGCAACCCCTCCTGCCAGGAAGTCAACCCTCTGTTCTCCTAGGTGCTGCTCTGCCCAGGCTGTGTACTCTGGAAGGACATTTTCACCATGTAGATGCTCCATCTGCAGCCCTAGCCAGTATGGCTTCTCCCTGACTCTAATTTCCTTTGGATCACTCCTCACCATCCAGCAATGGCCTTGAGAAATGCAGATTCCATGCAATTATAAAAACCAGTGTGTTTGGGGAAAAAAGGAACAGTTCGGGCCAGCCCCGTGGCGCACTCGGGAGAGTGCGGCGCTTGGGAGCGCAGTGGCGCTCCCACCACGGGTTCGGATCCTATATAGGGATGGCCGGTGTGCTCACTGGCTGAGCGCGGTATGGGCAACACCAAGCCAAGGGTTGTGATCCCCTTACCAGTCACGAAAAAGACAAAAAAAAAAAAAAAAAAAGGAACAGTTCAGAGCCAAAAAAAAAAAAAATGTGCTTGGGTGCCACCACTATCGGTGGCTTTGGGTTAATTTGGAGAATGGAGAGCTGATTGGCCATACTGCAGGCTTTTGCTTCCTCCTTCTTCTTTTCCCTGGCAGGAGAAGCTTCTTTCCTTCTCTTCCTGACCCAGAAGGATCCACAGTCCTTGGTGGCCCAGTAATCCCTAAGTCCTGAGATGGTTTTTCTCCCAGTGGCTTATATTCTGGCTGTTTCTCTTCCTGGGTTATTGCTTTAACCCCAGCATACAAGTCCACAAGGTGGGTGGGGTGCAGGAGGAGAGGTGGGCTCTGCAGTACTCCATGTGCCCCTACCCCTGTCAGTGGGGTATGTCTGCAAACTCCAAGGAGGCCTGGGGTGGGCTGGGGTGCCTCCTTGTACTGTTCTTTGTGTTCCTGGGCTTTCAATAAACTTGCCAAGCTAACTTCATGAGGACTCTGGCTTCTCCTTCTGGATCTCACTGGGGGTAGGGGAGGTCACCTCCTAGGTCTCATCAGCCCACTCTACTAAGGATTTGCCAAGGGCAGAAGCTGGTGTCCTGGGCACAGGAGAGGCACTGAGGAAAGAGGGCTCAGGCCCTTCCCTGGGAGGCTCCCAATTCTGCAAGGCACAGGAGACATATAGCAAAGGCTCTGAAAACAAGTGCCAAGCGGCCCACTTTGCTCCGGGCATCATCTTGCACCTCAGAGGTGCTCTTGCCCTGACCAAGGTGTTTTAGTCCGATTTGTGTTGCTATAACAGAAATACCTGAGACTGGGTAATTTGTAAGGAAAGAGGTTTATTTGGCTTACGATTCTGGGACAGCTGTATCTGACACAGGCCTCAGGCTGCTTCTACTCATGGCAGAAAGTGGCAGGCAGCTGGCAGGTACAAGCAGATCACATGACGAGAGGAAGCAAGAGAGAGGAAGCAAGAAAAAGAGAGAAGGTGCCAGGGTCTTTTTAAGCAACGAGCTCTCACAGGAACTAATAGAGTGAGAACTCACTCATTACTCCCCCCTCCCCCAGGGAGAGCATTAATCCATTCATCAGGGATCCGCCCCCATGACTCAATCAGTTTCCAACACTGCCACATTGGAGGTCAAATTTGCACATGAGTTTTGGAGGGGACGACACATCCAAACTCCATCACAAGGTGAACACTTCCACCTGTTCTCCAGGTCCCACCCCACCCCCATGTCCTCTGGGATCACTGCAGGGATCCCCTGGTGTTTCTGTCCTCACTCTTATCCCCATCTAAGTCATTCATCACAATGCTGCTAGAGAGGCTTTTCTCTCATAGAAAACTGATCATGGCTCTCTCCTGCTTCCAGCCCTCAATGGCTCCCCATTGCCTTTCAGAAACAGCTCCTCCACATGGCATGCAATCTCTGTGTGATCTGCCCATACACTTCTCCCTGCCATTCCCTCCATGCACCCCACTCTGGGCCTCTCATCTTTTATTTATTCATTCAACAAACATTTGATAAGTGCCTACTACATGGCAGGCATAATGCTAGGAAAATGAAAGGAATCGAGATTCAGCTCTTGTCCTTGAAGAGCTTACGGACCTGTCTGATGGCTGGACAGGTGCACTAGCAATTATGACTCGATGTACTAAGTGCTGTGTTAAGAGTAGAACCAGTGCCATAGTGTAGAGAAGAGAGGCCCAACCCAGACTGGGGCATCATTAAAAGCTTCCTGAAAGATGTGATGTCCCAGCCGCGATGCAAAGCATGATGAATTAGCCATACTAAAAAGGAAGAAGTGTTCCAAGTAGAGGCAACAGAGTGTGCAAAAACCAAGAAGCTGGAGAGAGCATGACAAGTTTGGGGATCTGCCTGGAGTTGAGTATTACTATGGCATAGAGTGCAAGACATAGCACCAAGCAGGCACAGGAGTCAGCCAAGGCACAGTTCTGACCAGCACCCTGGGCACGGCCCCACTGGGGCACATATTGCATAGGAGGAACTGTTTGCTGCTGGCCTCACCCTAAGAAGCCCTTTTCAGAGAACAGGAAGCACGTCTTTACGTATTCTGCCTTGCCTAGACCCCAGCCAGCAATCCGAGCACCTTCAGGCTGCCCTGCTCACAGCCTCGGGCCTGCCTACCTTGCACTCACCAGTCACCTGCACTCCTGCTTCTAGGGGCTCCTAACTCCCTGTCTCATCTCCATGTGCAAAGCCACACACACCTCTCAGGGGGCAGCAACACTAGGGCTGCCCCCATCTGGCCTTGGTGCCTCTGTTCAGCCAGACCTACATCCACCCTGTGCCAGTGATCAATTTATTGCCTCTGCTCCAAATTCACCCTTGGTTGCCTACTCTGCGAAAATGGATCTGACCCCCTGACATCTTTTCTTTTGCGCGATGCAAAGCATGATGAATTAGCCATACTAAAAAGGAAGAAGTGTTCCAAGTAGAGGCAACAGAGTGTGCAAAAACCAAGAAGCTGGAGAGAGCATGACAAGTTTGGGGATCTGCCTGGAGTTGAGTATGACTATGGCATAGAGTGCAAGACATAGCACCAAGCAGGCACAGGAGTCAGCCAAGGCGCAGTTCTGACCAGCACCCTGGGCACGCCCCACTGGGGCACATATTGCATAGGAGGAACTGTTTGCTGCTGGCCTCACCCTAAGAAGNCAATTATGACTCGATGTACTAAGTGCTGTGTTAAGAGTAGAACCAGTGCCATAGTGTAGAGAAGAGAGGCCCAACCCAGACTGGTGCATCATTAAAAGCTTCCTGAAAGCTGTGATGTCCCAGCAGCGATGCAAAGCATGATGAATTAGCCATACTAAAAAGGAAGAAGTGTTCCAAGTAGAGGCAACAGAGTGTGCAAAAACCAAGAAGCTGGAGAGAGCATGACAAGTTTGGGGATCTGCCTGGAGTTGAGTATTACTATGGCATAGAGTGCAAGACATAGCACCAAGCAGGCACAGGAGTCAGCCAAGGCGCAGTTCTGACCAGCACCCTGGGCACGCCCCACTGGGGCACATATTGCATAGGAGGAACTGTTTGCTGCTGGCCTCACCCTAAGAAGCCCTTTTCAGAGAACAGGAAGCACGTCTTTACGTATTCTGCCTTGCCTAGACCCCAGCCAGCAATCCGAGCACCTTCAGGCTGCCCTGCTCACAGCCTCGGGCCTGCCTACCTTGCACTCACCAGTCACCTGCACTCCTGCTTCTAGGGGCTCCTAACTCCCTGTCTCATCTCCATGTGCAAAGCCACACACACCTCTCAGGGGGCAGCAACACTAGGGCTGCCCCCATCTGGCCTTGGTGCCTCTGTTCAGCCAGACCTACATCCACCCTGTGCCAGTGATCAATTTATTGCCTCTGCTCCAAATTCACCCTTGGTTGCCTACTCTGCGAAAATGGATCTGACCTCCTGACATCTTTTCTTTTGCCACCTGGCCTGGTGAGATGCTTTGTCAGTAGGCATTTCAGTAGACTCTGGAGAGACATCTCAGGAGTAAGGGACTTTGCTTCCATCATGCTTTCTCAGCAGACCTCCGTTCAGTTGCTACAGTGCTAGGTTCCTGCAGCACAGGTGGCTTCTATAGAATCAGGCTCCTGCAGTGCACAGCAGCCAGCAGCACCCAAAGGCCAGTAGCTTCCCCCAGCAATCCCCTTAGGCAGTTTCAAAGCGGGTGCCTCCAGCAAGACACTTCTTCATGAAAAGCTTTCCCTAGCACCCCAGAGGGTGGATTTCTGGTAAGCTCTGGATGAAAAATTTCCAGCAAATTCTACCAATGTGGCACCATAGTGACTTTGGCATCCAGTGAGCAATAGGGTCTGGATCTCAGCCAGGGCTTTTCCTCGGGCCCTTTACCATAGCCCTAGGGGTAGTGGCTGTTCCTTATATCTATCGTTTCTATATTTTTCAGAGTTCTCTTTACTTCTTACTAGCCAATACCTCATGACTCAAACCCCCAATGTTATCTACATTAAACTTTCTCTGTCAAGTTACTGTGTGGTCCTGTCTCCTGACTGGGCCCTGACCAACATATGCCATTTGGCTGTCATTGCTTCCAACTTCTTGGGCCAGATGACAAGTGGACACTGGCACCTCAGGCCCCAGTCCTCAAGTTTCTTCGCTCTCTCTGTATCCCGTAGGTGATCTCACCCAGTCTGTCTGTGGCTTTAAATGTCATCCGTAGGCCAATGACTCCTGGGCATATATCTCCATCCCACACCTTCCATTAACTACAGGCTGGTGTCTACAATCTGCTCACTGGTGTCTCCATTTGTGTGTCTAATGGGAATCTCACACCAAACACATCCAAAAGCAAATTCCTCACCTACCTTCTCCCCTCTCCAGGCTGCTCCTCCACATTAACAGCAACTCTGTTCAGCTGCTTAAACCAAAAAACCTTGGAGTGATTTTTAACCCCTCTCTTTCTCTCACATCCTCATATTGAATCCATCAGTAAATCTTGTCAGCTCAGCCTTCAAACAATACCTGGAATCCAACTGCTTCTCGCCACTTCCACAGCTACCACCGAGGCCCAAACTGCCATCACTGTTGCCTGGACCATTGCAGCAGCCTCCCGACTAGTCTCTCTGCTTCTCCTCGCACCCACCCTCAGTCTGTCCTCGGAAAAACTGCTGGCATGATCCTGCTAACACTAAGTTGACTTCCAGTTCCATCTATAATGGGGTAATCCTGTTAAAGCCTCTCTTTCCCACTGATTACAGCTAAAAACTCCAGATAAAATTCAAAATTAACTATTTGAGGATTCTGAAAAGTCAACAAAAGCCGACAGATCATGGTGACAAGACAAAGCTTGGAGACATGACCTATATATTTTCCTCTTTGCTCATGTGACTTTGAGCTGAAGGTGGGCCCCAGTTGTGAAGCTGTGAAGCATTAGCATGATCAGCTAAAACTCCGATAGAAAACTCATCCTTCTAACCAGAGGATCCAGGAAAAGGGACCCCTGCCAAGGGTGGGGTGGATGTGCAGGTTGAGAGAGGAAGGCCGGAGAAGGAAATCCTTCTGTGTCTGAATCTGCACAATCCTGGGCTCCCCTTTGAACTTCACACACATGAAAGACCCAAAGCAGCACACCAAAGGCTTTGAGAACTGAAGCAAGATCTCAACCACTGCCCGAGTTCCAGACAAACCCTTAAGGGTCATAGACACAAGACAGACACAGAGAAATATAGCAAAGGCTTGAAAAGCTTGACTAAGTTTGGAATCACTGCACTCAGAAGGAAAGGCAGAACTTTCAGTCTGAACCTAACTAGGCTGATTCCCTATTAAACAAAAAGACTTTAAAGCACTATTATAACTATATTCTATGAGATACAAGTAAACACATTTGAAACTGTTGGAGTGAGCAGGACTGAAACCTGTTGGGACCAAAAACCACCTGGGCTGTGGGGGGATAAGAGGGATTTTTAAAAGGACGTTTTTTTTCTTTCCATTCTTTCATCCCCCCACCCCTGACTTTCTTATCTTGCTTGCTAAATAGGAAAACAAGGCTGAGAAGATAATCAGCACCTTGCAAAACTAACAGTTCTTTACTTGAGACTTATAGAGTTTTGAGAAGTGATTAAGGTCAAATGACTGGAAGCTGACCCTGGGCACCAGCTCTGCAAAGCAAAACTACACAGAAGACTGCAGAAAACATAATCCTACTCCAGAGCAAATCAAAATCTTGCAGCGTCCTGAGATAACCATGAAAATGAGAACAGAAACCAGACAAGGCCTTGGCAAGACCTTGTATCTGACTCACAGACATGGACCCCTTGTAGCTTACGTCTCCTTCTCTCCTGCTTTTTGCTTCTCATGTTCCATTCCCTCAGCCCCCTCTTTAAAACTCCCTCAGTAAACCTGAGTCTTGGAGATGGCTTTAGCCTGGCCATTATCCTTCAGGTTTACCGGGGAGATGGGATAGCCCACCATCTCCTTCAGCTGAGCACATCTGCTTTCCCAGCACCAACCATTTGACTTCTGAGTCTTTTTTTCTTCCCTTCTCAAGGGAGCAGGCAGCCGGACCTGAGTTCAGTAACAAAATGAATAAAAAGGTAGAAGTTCTCAACAGAAAATAGAAACTATAAAAACAAAACCAAATGGAAATTTTAGAACTAATAAATACAATACATGAAATTTTTTAAATTATGGATGAGCTCCATAGCAAAAAGGAGTGGACAATGGAAAGAGTCAATAACTTGAAAAAAGACTGATAGAAATTACCTAATCTGGAAAATAAAGAGAAAAGAACATTGGAAAAAACATATACTTTAAGCTTGAGAAAAATGACACACCACTTATAGGGGAATAATAATTCAAGTTACCACAGATCTCTCACCAGAAACCGTGAAAGACAGAAGACAGTGGAAACGCCATCTTTAAAGTGCTGGGGGTGGGTGGAGGGTGGGGAGAATTCTATAGCCAGCAAAAACACCCTTCGTAAGCAAAGACAAGAAGAAAACGAAGCAAAATTTTTAAAAAGACATTTTGGGATGTAGGAAAACTAAGAGAATTTGTTACCTGCAGATCTGCTCTAAAAGAAAGGCCAAAGTTCTTTAGAAGGAGGGCTGTGATACCAGAGGGAAACACAGAACTTCAGGAACGAAGGAAGAGCAACAGGAATGGTAAGTATCTGAGTGAATGTAAGACTATTTGCTTCTCTTATATTCTTTAAAATATATATAACTAATGCAAACAAAAATAATGACATTGGTGGTGTTTCAGTGTAAGTACATGTAATATCAAACTGTAACACAAAAGCAGGAGGGTAAATATGTGATAAAATATTAGCTCTAATTAGACTGAGAGATTAGATTATGAACTTGTATCTCTAGAGTAGCCACTAAAAAATAATACAGACATATTCAAAATTAAATTAGATAAATTAAAAGGAATATTTTAAAATACTCTAATAATTCAAAGAAGACAAGAAAAATGTAACAGAGAAACAAAAGTCAGAAAGACCAAAAAGAAAACTAATAATTAAATGGTAGACATAATTAAAATCATATTGATAATTACATATAAGGTAAATTGTCCAAACACTGTCAGGGAGGAAAAACTTTCCTCTACCCACTAAGGTTCAATATTTAGGGGCTTGTGAATTAAACTGCTGAAAGTTTAACAGGAGAAAAGTTTAATGGCTACTGTCACCATCTTTGGTAACTTGTGTTACATAGCAATCAATCTGACTTAATGAACATTTATGAACACACCACCCAAAACAGAAAAACACACTTTCTTTACAAGAGACCACAGGGAACATTTCCCAAGATAGACCCTGTAAATGATGTAGCCAGTCCTGCCTGAATAGCTCTATATCTACTAAAGGAATTGAATGT
>NW_007733735.1:99486-107963 GCF_000696425.1 Galeopterus variegatus | reverse complement strand
AAAAAGGAAAAAAAAAAAAAAAAAGAAAACTACAAACCAATATCTTTCATGAACATAAATTTAAAAATCTCTTCAACAAAATATTAGTATGTAGAGTACAGCAACAAATAAAAGAATAATGCCATAACCAGGTAGAGTTTATCCTGGGAATGCAAGGCTGGTTCAACTTTCAAAAACCTATTAACGTAATTCATGATATCAACAGAATAAGGAGGAAAAAACAGGATGACTATTTAATTTTTTAATTGAAACATAATTGATTATATATATTTATGGGGTACAGAGTTGACCATCAGTATTTGTACACAGTGTGTGATGATCAAATTACTATAATTAGCATGTTCATCCCTACAAATCATAATTATTCTTTGTGTCCCTTACCGTATTTCTCCTTAAGCCCCCTTCCCCTCCCCCTTTCCCAAATCTAGTACCCATATGTCTGTTCTCAAAAATATGGAGCACTTCACAAGTCTGCATATCACCCTAGTGCAGGGGCCACGCTGATCTTCTCTGTGTCATTCCAGTTTCAGTATATGTACTGCTGAAGCGAGCACTGATTATTTTAATAGGTGCAGAAAAGGCATTTAACAAAATTTAACATGCAGAAAAAGCATTTAACAAAATTTAACATCCATTCCTGATAAAAACTCTCAGCAAAATAGGAATTGAAGGGAACTTCCTTAACTTGGGAAGCGGCATCTACAAAAAACCTGCAGCTCACAGCAGACTTAATGGTGGAAGACTGAAGGCTTTCTCCTTAGGATCAGGAACGAGGTAGGATGTCTGCTCATACCACTCTTGTTCACTATTATACCAGCTCTTCTCACCAGTGAACTAAGGCAAGAAGAAGTGAAAGGCACATAGGTTGAAAAGGAAGAAATAAAACTCTCTATTTTCAGAAGACACAATTTTGTACATAGAAAATCCCAAGGAATCTTTTTTAAAAACTTGCTAGAGCTAATAAGTGCATTCAGCAAGGTTGCAGGATGCAAGGTCAACTTACAGAAATAAATTGTATTTCTGTATACTAGAAATGAACAACTGGAAATCAGAAAAATTTAAAGTGCCATTTACAAACTGCACAAAGAATAAAATAGTTTGGCCTAAGCCTTTTAAAAATATGTGAGGATAGTATGCTGAAAACTACGAAACAGTAATGAAAGAAATTAAAGAAGACTAAAATAAACAGAGAGATATACTGTATTCATAAACTGGAAGACTCGGGCCGACCCCGTGGCTCACTCGGGAGAGTGTGGCGCTGGGAGCTCTGAGGCCGCGGGTTCAGATCCTATATAGGGATGGCCGGTGCGCTCTGGCTGAGCGCGGCGCGGGAGACACCAAGCCAAGGGTTACAATCCCCTTACCAGTCACAAAATAAATAAATAAATAAAAATAAACTGGAAGACTCGATAATGTTAAGATGACAATTCTCTGCCAAAGATGACATAGAGGCAAAGCCATGGGCAGACCTGAGTTCAATCCCAGATCCTCTACTTGTGAGCTGTGGGACCAAAGGTAATGGCAGGTAACAGCGATACTCAGCACACATTGCAATGAGCAATGTTCCAAGTGCTTTTGTATTTTATCTCACTTTATTCTACCGATAACCTTATGTGGCAAGTACTTTTATTATTTCCCATTTGACACATGACAAAACCGAGGCCCAGAGAGGTTAAATAAGTGGTGAAAACAGAGACACTCTGACTGCTGAGCCCATGCTGTCACCACCATGCTGTTCTGCCTGTCGCTTAACCTCAATAAGCCTCTTCCCTCATCTATAAAACAGAGAAAAACTTCCTACTTCAAAGAGTTGCCGTGGAGATGACATGCGATGTATATCAACAGAATAAGGAGGAAAAACAGTATGATTATTTAATTTGAGGTGCTGAGCATGCAGCCTGGCACACAGCGGGTGCACAAGAAATGGCTGCTTTTGTTTTGATGATGGTGGTGGTGTTTCCATTTTTATTATTGATGGAAATAGCTATAGTCAACAGCTCTACCAGTCCAGTACCAACCATGGGTGGATGCAGCAGTGCCAACATGCTGGCAAGCTGAGCCTTTCCTGCTCCTGCCATGACTGAGCCTCAGCCAGGCCAGCCGTGGGGGTTGGCTGCCCTCTGCTGGCCATCAACTTCAGCAGGGACAGAGTGCAGGAGATTTTCAAAGTGCCCAGCAGGATTGGGCCATGAGATGCAATGAGGGGAGGTGGGAGCTGAGAACCTTCTGAGCATATATTTTTCCTCCAAAATTGTATTTAGGACACAAACATTACAACAATGGATAGCAACTTTTAAAAAGAAATCTATCCCCTCTCTCACCAGCCCAACACAGCCTTGTTTTCATCACTTTGTGTTTCTGTTGGTTTTGTTCCTGCAGGTGCTCAGAAAACCACAGCCTCGAAGCGGGAAAGAGCCATGGAGGGCTCATGCTTTTCAAATTGGGTGTGCTCCTCAGGCTCAGGGGCCAAAGCTTCCCATAGGGGGTCATTTTCTGCCAAACTTCAAATATCTAAAGGATCCAAGGTATCTACTTATTTATTCAGTCACCCAGTGCACAAATATTCAGTGAGCACTTATTATATTCCCAGTGCTGTTCTAAGTTCTTGGAATCCATCAATGAGCAAAGCAAACAAGATCCCTGTTCCCATAGAGTTTATTTTGGGGTGAGGAGAGAGACAGACAATAATCAATAAACAGAATAAATAAGTAAATTCTAGATGTGTTAGGTGTTAAGTGCTACAGAAAAATGAAATAGATCAGAGCAAGACAAGCAGGATGGAGAGGGCCCCAGATGTGGGAGGGCAGGTTGCCATTTTTAAAAAAGGGTCCTAGAGATGATATTTGAGCAGAGATCCACAGGAGGCAATGGAGCAGTGGATGAGAGAAGAGAATTTGGCAGAGGAGGCGGCCAGAACAGAGGCCCCGAGTCAGGGGTGCGCCTGGTATGTCTGAAGGAAGACAGTGGCTGCTGAGAGCAGGGAGGCCAAAGCAAGAAGACGGGGCAAAAGAGGTAACAATGGGGACAGGCAATGCAGAGCCTTGTTAGCCATCATCAGGACTCTGAGTGAAATGGGGACTCACGGGCTGTTTGAGCAGAGGAGAGACATGACCCAGCTTAACGTTTTATGGGGCTCACTCTCTTGTGCTGAGAATGGACTGTAGGGGGCAGAATGCAGAGCCTTGTTAGCCATCATCAGGACTCTGAGTGAAATGGGGACTCACGGGCTGTTTAAGCAGAGGAGAGACATGACCCAGCTTAACGTTTTATGGGGCTCACTCTCTTGTGTTGAGAATGGACTGTAGGGGGCAAGGGGCAGGCAGGGAGAGGAGCATATCAACCTTATCTGTTCTACAACTAAACATGTAAATAAATGTATGGCTTTATATAGCTGTTTCCCTCCTGAGATTTAGAGAAATGGTTCTACTGCTGAGAAGAAAAGAAGAAAAAATTTCAAAACCATTAATACAATCCAATTCTGAAATCAGGGGCTCTGTATGGACTGAGCCTCTGCTCTGACCCACAGTAGTCACAGGCACCAGCAAAGCCACCAGGGAAAGCTGCCAACAGGAAGGCCTGTGGATGGGATTGGGAGGAAAGGAGAAAGTTTGTTGGAGTTCTTTGCCTGCTGGGAGAGGGACCCAGCCCAAGATGCACTGGGAGGGGACAGTTCCTTCCTCCAGCTCTTCTCAATTGCTCTGACCCTCAACTCCTCTCCCCTAGGGTCTCGGAGTCAAGCCTAAGTCTTGTAAAAGCCAAAGAAAGGATCACAGGGCTAAGAAGACCCTTCAAGAGCTGTGTCCAGTGCAGCAGGTGGGTAGCTTTGGGTGCAGAATCAGAGTGTGGCCAGCAGAGTTGAAGGGTGATGCCTAACTTGAATCAGCTGTGTGGGTGGCCACCAAGGCCCTGCTCAGGACAGACCTTGTCACTGGGGAGCCCGTCAGGGTGGACTCAGGAGATCCAGCCAACCGGGAAGCATAGTAAAATGGCCTGTGAGAGCCCAGGCTGGTGCAAATACAAAACTGGGAGGGTCAATGGGCAGCTTGAAGGTCAGACACAGCAGGACCAGGGAAGGCATCAGGGCTCTCCTATCTTCTGACAGATCTGGGAAGTCTTCCTAGAAGTGGAGGGATTTTAAGCACCGTAGAAAGAACAGGAGGGAAGGGAGGTAGTGAGCCTCCGGTGTGGAGAAGAGTGAGCTGCCCCAACAGGCGTCCCAGCCGAGGTAAACGAAGGCAGTGGATGGCCCATCTGTGGTGGGCCTGAGGAGTGACATGGGACTCTAAGAAAACCTCAGGATGCGTGCTCTGCAGAGAGGAGCAGAGTCAGAGGGAGTCCCAGAAGTTGCCTGGGCTCTAGGGTGGGGTGAGGAACCTCTCTGACCCAATTAGCTCTTGAAGGCTTCCTGGAAGAAGTGGCCTCGGGAGCATTTTAAATTATGGGAGGGTCATGGACTCTCGAGTGATGTTCCTGTCACTGGGCGGAGCCTTCAAAAGGTGTGGGGGCAGGAGGGGACAGGACCAAAGGGGGTGATGAATGACAGCACCTAGAATAGGAGGGTGTGGAAGGGGATAATTGAAGTTACCTGGGGAGCCCCACAGATGGATTTTATGAGACAGCAAGGAAGAGAAATCACAGCCTTACTCTGACTAGTTCACAAAGGCTTCCTAGAGGAGGCGGCCATTCTGGGACATTCCAGGCAAAGGTGTGACTGGGGAGAAGGCTTGGGGTAGTGAGAGGGGTGCAGTACGGGGACCCAATAGGGCACAGGTGGGCAGTGAATGAGGACGAGACCAGTGAGAGGAGATCAGGCTCCCACCCCAACCCCCAACAGATCCTGACTCCCAGGGCAAGGGCCTGAGTCCCACTGAGTAGCCACAGGACTCTGGGTGCTCACCATACATCGAAGGCCCAGGTCCCTCCAGAACAGCTGTGCCAGATCAACCTGGCCTGTGAGCTTCTCGCTGGCCCTGGACCACTGGGACCAGCCCCACAAGGAATCGGCCCCCTTCTCCATTTTGCTCTCAGCCTAGCTCCTCCAATCCAAAGCTCCATCTGGACAACCATCCTGAGCAGCCCCCACCAGCCCTGGGCTCAGCACTGCTGTCTGTAGCGATGTGAACTTCACCCAGCACTCAGCACCCATGAGCACACCCCGCGCAGGAGTGGACCTGTCCTCACTCCCGCCACACCTGCACAGGTGCTCGTACCCTTGTTCCCTTGTTCTGGATAGTCCTGCTGGTCCTGGGTGGGTGCCTCAGTTCTGAAAACAGTGGGGCTGTCCCCAGGTCTCCTAAATCCTGGCTCCCCCGTCCCCATCCTCAGTACACACACCCAATTCAGGCTGGAGGTTTGGGTGGGGTGTGTGTGTGTGCGTGCGTGCGTGTGTGTGTGTGTGTGTGTTGGGGCAAGGGAAAGCAGCAGACACAGTGGCCTCCTTCCAAGATGAAGCCTCCCCTCCCTCCTGAGCACAGGGAGAGGCAGAAATGGTCTGGTTCTATCGTCTTCAACAAACTGGAAGAGAGCAGAGGTTTGTAAGAGCTGTGAAAGGAGAGATTTTTATGGACTTTCAAGGCTCCTCCANGAGCAGAGGTTTGTAAGAGCTGTGAAAGGAGAGATTTTTATGGACTTTCAAGGCTCCTCCATCTCCCACACTCGGCCCCCGCCCTCCTCCTTGAATCCCTCTTGGACCACACCACACCAGCTCCAGGTCTACACAACAGTCAGTCAGTGAACTCACTGTCCGAAGCACCCCAGGCAACAGGGCCTCCACTGAGGGGCGGGGGCTGGGGAATCATCTCCTGTGCTTCCCCAATAAAGTCTCCTCTCTCCACCTGCAGACTCCACCCTATGTGTTTATGCAAGTGAAATCAGAGTAAAGGAAACATTAAAAGCAGTCTTGAAAGGGTAAAGAATCGTAAATGTGCGATGAAGACCGTGGGCGGGAAAGGAACAGGTTGGGCCCACTCTCGGCTGGGTAGAGCAGAGGTTTGTAAGAGCTGTGAAAGGAGAGATTTTTATGGACTTTCAAGGCTCCTCCACCTCCCACACTCGGCCCCCGCCCTCCTCCTTGAATCCCTCTTGGACCACACCACACCAGCTCCAGGACTACACAACAGTCAGTCAGTGAACTCACTGTCCGAAGCACCCCAGGCAACAGGGCCTCCACTGAGGGGTGGGGGCTGGGGAATCATCTCCTGTGCTTCCCCAATAAAGTCTCCTCTCTCCACCCCCAGACTCCACCCTATGTGTTTATGCAAGTGAAATCAGAGTAAAGGAAACATTAAAAGCAGACTTGAAAGGGTAAAGAATCGTAAATGTGCGATGAAGACCGTGGGCGGGAAAGGAACAGGTTGGGCCCACTCTCGGCTGGGCGAGGGGTGGAGGGGAGATCTCTGACAGGAAGCAATAGTCCCTTTCCTTTGGACAAAGTTTGATGGTCCCCAAAGCACATTCTCATGTATTACCCACTTAACTCTCCCAACAATCCTGGAAGCTAAGAATGAATTCCACTTTGTAGTCAAGGAACCGAAAGCTCAGAGTGGTGAAGACCTTCCCCAAAGCCACACAGCTAGGAAGGGTCCAAGCTGGCACTTGAACTAGGTCTTCCAACTTTGATTCATTGCCCAGGTTGCTAAACCTATCTGCTTCCGCATGAGCAAATATGACTTGAATATCTTTGGGGGGCCAGCTGGTGAGGCCACCTGCTCCTAGCCCACCAGCTGCCCGAGGTCCCTCTACCCTCCCTTGAAGAACAGGTGAGGGCTGTGGAGGTAGAAATCAATCAGCCTGATACTCCGTGGAGACCCAAGGTTGGGCTGGCCATGGAGATGAGAGCGGACCCAGGACAGAACGCAGAGCATCTCACGGAGGACTCGGGAGAACAGCAGCACACAGCAGTGTTTGCTTCTGGAAGGGTTCCCTAGAGGAGGAGTCGTCCTTTAAGGCAGCTCATCAACTCTTCTTCCTTAAGCTCCTAGCACTTCAGGTGTCTGGCTAACCTCCCTGGGGACAGAGACCACATCCCCAAGGTTTGTGCCCAATAAACATTAAAAGAATAGCAGTCATTATCCTAATAAGTGGCCCAAGGACACATAGGGAAGCAGGGACTTTAGAAGGATGAGGCTCCCAGAGCCCCCGAGAGACAGATCATAGCATCCTCAGATAAGAGTAAGCCACCATCCCGCTCCCATCGTTATGCAGAGCAGTCTCTAAACATTCTTCTAGAGCTGACACTTCTGGGGCTGGCCTTCAGAATGGATACCTTCTCTGGCTGGTGGTTTTGGAAGGAGGAGAGATTCACTGGATGTGTTTCGTCCTAAAGAGCAAAGGGAAGGTGCCCAGAGTAAGTTTATAGCCACCAGGTTATCCCAAGACTGGGTTCTCTGAGCCTTTTGGGCAAATGGATGAAAGTGGCTAGAGGGAGTCTCCCCATTACCCACAAGTGGCCATTATTGTGGCCACTGAGAGCTATGTGGTTTGCACTTTTGCTGGGTGACAAGTGAAAGCTCTGGGACAGAGCCTTCTGGCCTGGAATCCAGAAGATTCCAGGAGACCATCTGCTCCAGCCCTCTGTCGTGGAGGGAGTGTGGCCCCTCAGGGACAGAGCCTTCTGGCCTGGAATCCAGAAGATTCCAGGAGACCATCTGCTCCAGCCCTCTCTCGTGGAGGGAGTGTGGCCCCTCAAAGTGGCCCCTCTGGTCCTGAACCACCTTCCAGGCAATGCTGCCAGGGTGGATTTGGCCTCACCTGATCAATCAACCCCAGAACACAATGACGTACATGAGAATGTGTCCTGCATGCAGCCAGGCAGATGAAGGTAATGACACACCGAGGTCTCACCCAACCTGGGACCCTAGAGCTTCTCCCTTGAGACAACGGCCCCTGCCTATATCCCAAGCCCAGCCACCCCCAGACTGTTTAAATCGTCTCCCAGTGTGGGCTGAGGCCATCTCACAGAGAGACTGCAAGAAAATTAATTACTTAATGTATGTAAACGAGCTTTGAAGATGAAAAGTGCAAACGCACAGTGTCCCTAATAACATCTTCAGTACTTTTACGGAGCCCCCGAGTCACTGCTGAGCTCACCTTTAAGATGAGTCCTTGGGGAGTTGCTGGCAACCTCCCCAAGCCAATAAACAACATAAAATGGCTTTTCACTCCTTTTATGCAACCAACCCCAGCTTTCCCCACCAATAAAAGGACCAGGGAGGATCAGAGCCACCAGAAGGATCCTGAGCCTGGCACCGCGCGCCCACACGGACTTCCACAGCCGCTCAGACTCTGCTCGGAACCGCACGATGTCGTGTCGCTCCTACAGGATCAGCCCAGGCTGCGGGGTCACCAGGAACTTCAGCTCCTGCTCAGCTGTGGCCCCCAGGACTGGCAACCGCTGCTGCATCACGGCCGCCCCCTACCGAGGGGTGTCCTGCTACCGGGGGCTGACGGGCTTCAGCAGCCGCAGCCTCTGTAACCTG
>NW_007733735.1:96732-98726 GCF_000696425.1 Galeopterus variegatus | reverse complement strand
GGCGTGTGCGGGCCCAGCCCCCCCTGCATCACCACCGTGTCGGTCAACGAGAGCCTCCTGGCGCCCCTCAACCTGGAGATCGACCCCAACGCGCAGTGCGTGAAGCACGAGGAGAAGGAGCAGATCAAGTGCCTCAACAGCAGGTTCGCTGCCTTCATCGACAAGGTCAGTGAGGCCTGTGATGGTCCAGAGAAGCGCTCTGCCCCGCCCTCCCCTGGAAGGGCCCGGTCTGCTGGGGAGACACGATGACCGCCGGGTTTGGGACAGCAGAGGGAAAGGAATGCGGACCAGTATTGGGAGAGGATCCGTTTCCATCATTTAACGCCAGCAAAGTTTATTGAGATCCGGGTGTGGTCTAGAAATTTAGTCTGTGGCCCAAAGTGTATGTGTGTTTCTGGAGCCAAGACAACGTTGGATATCAGAGCCGTCCCTGAAAAACTGGATGGGGCACTGGGTGCTGGAAAAGTGGGAGATCACAGGAGAACAAAAGGCATGTGGCTCGTGGCCTGGGCAGCACGTGAGGTGGCTGGGGTACCCCTCAGAGCCACACTGCCTCCCCGGTCCTTCCTGTGCCATTCAGCAATGGGTGAGGAGGTGTGACAGCCAACCAGCCCAGGCTTGGCAGCCTCTACCTACATGGAAGGCTGGAATGTAGACAGAGGTGGCCAGGCTGGTGGGAGGAGGCCCACTCATGCAGCCAGAGTGAGAAAATCGCTGCCTCCCAAGAAGGTCTGAGGAAGGAGGCTGGGAGCCACCTCCACGACGGCTCCTTCTGTGTCCACAGGCTTTGCTCTAGCAGAGTAGCAGGACCAGGCTCAGGGGTCTGGGATCAGTGTTCTGGGGACAAAGGAGGTGAACTTCTTGTCATTACTTTCTCTTTAGTGATTTTAGTTAATCCTGACAATAACCCAATGGGGTAGGTATTATTATCTCCATCTTTCAAATAAGAAACTGGAGCTGAGAGAGTTTAGATGAGCTGCTCAGGCATACTGTGGTGGCAGGAAAAGGCCGTGCACAGGGATTCAAGGTACATCAAATCCTGACTCTATCACTTACTGTGAGCTAGTCATTTCACACCTTGGGGTCTCAGTTTCCCCATCTGTAATATGAGGGAAGTAGTATCTACCTCCCCATAAGGTTGTGATAATTGAATGAAACTGATAGCTAGGTGATAGAGACAGAGACAAAGATAGACACAGAGACAGATGTGTGTGTGTGTGTTTATCTTAGCACAGGCCCGGACACCACATAGTAAACATTAAATAAGTGTTTGCTACGTAAATTAATAAGTGAAAGACAACTGGTAATCATCATAATTAAATTGACTGAGCACTCACTACATGTCAGGGACTGTTCTAAGCACTCTACATGTACTAACTTGTTCAGTCTTCATTGTGACTCTAAGGTCAGCACTATTTTCTCCACTTTAGGAATGAGAAAACCGAGCACCAAGAGGTTAATCAAGTTGCCCACTTAAAATGGCAGAACTGGGACTTGAACCAGAACTTTAGCTTCAAGCCTGGCTCACTCTCCTTCTCACACCCACAAACACCTCCCTGAGGGGCTGGGAATGGGATCCCTTGAGCCCCAGACACTCAGCCCCATGGCTCTACCCTACTAATCCAGCCCCCTATAGGGCAGAGAGAGCTCTGGGGATCCAGACACCTTCCTCAGGATCCCCCTGAGTCTCTCTCCTCCACCCCCATGGCAGGTGCGCTTCCTGGAGCAGCAGAACAAGCTACTGGAGACCAAGTGGCAGTTCTACCAGAACCAGCGCTGCTGCGAGAGCAACCTGGAGCCACTGTTCAGTGGCTACATCGAGACGCTGAGGCGGGAGGCCGAGTGCGTGGAGGCCGACAGTGGGAGGCTCTCCTCGGAGCTCAACCACGTGCAGGAGGTGCTGGAGGGCTACAAGAAGAAGTGAGTGGGGCGGACCAGGGGGAATTCAGAGGGAACATTGTAGGTTCTGCCCACAGCCCCCTTGCAGCAGCTTC
>NW_007733735.1:88029-96155 GCF_000696425.1 Galeopterus variegatus | reverse complement strand
GGGCGCACCAGGGGGAATTCAGAGGGAACATTGTAGGTTCTGCCCACAGCCCCCTTGCAGCAGCTTCTTTAGGATTCCTTTAACAGGGATCCAGAGGGGATGTCCAGTGGGGCCTAAGTTTCTTCAGATTCCTTGGCTCCACCTCCAAGACTCCACCCCTGTGAGTCTTTGAACTAGCTTTCGGGGGAGTGAGGAAAGGAAACCCAAATGGAGCTCCACAGCTCTGTTCCCTACCCTCCACAGTTTACCTTCATGATATGGGCTTTGTGATCTCCTAAAGGCAATAGCACTAGCTGTCTTTGGATCTAGGTGGCACGGGTGATTTCAGACTTGGGGGATGGAATGGGCATCCTGATCTCATCCCAGAGGCAGAAGGACTGGGGTGGAATAAAGCCAGGCTAAGACAAGAGCTAGCCCATGAATAATACACAAAATAAATCATGAAGAGGACAAGATAACATCTGGAGGGGAGTAATCCCTTTTCAACCCCTGGAAGAACGTGCCCAGGACCTGGGATGGTATTCAGGCCCTAAGCCCTCATCTGCTGCTCTTTTCTCTCCCCTACCCAGGTATGAAGAGGAGGTGGCTCTGAGAGCCACAGCAGAGAACGAATTCGTGGTTTTAAAGAAGGTGAGGGGCTGGGTGCGGGGCTGGTGGGGGGGACCCTTCTGTGCAAGCTGCAGCGTGGGGGATGGTCACCACACTGACTAAAGGCACCTTCCTCTGGCCTCCTCCCACACATATGCTCCCTCCTCTTTGTTCTGCTACCAGGATGTGGACTGTGCCTACCTGCGGAAATCAGACCTGGAGGCCAATGTGGAGGCCCTGGTAGAGGAGTCTAGCTTCCTGAGGCGCCTGTATGAAGAGGTGAGGGGGCACCTGCCAACCACCCAGGGCAGGTGGAGGGGAGGTGTGGAGACCAGGGGAGCAGGGCAAGGGTACATGTGTGGATGTGTGTTTGCCAATGTGCCACGTAAGTGAAAAGAACATGCACGCCCACACGTGCAAGGGGCCCACAATCCCCGTTATGGGTTTGCATGTGCCTAGGCCACATCCACATTCACGTGTGTGAGGAATATGGAGTATATCGTGTTTGGGGCTGCTGTGTCTGTGAGCAGCTCTGTGTGTTGGAATGTGCATGCCTGTGCACTGATCTGTGTGTCGGTCACAGACAGATATGAAGGTGTGTATGTGAGGTGGGGGGGCGGGTGGATTCCCAGATGGGAAAGGCTCCTAAGTAGTAGACTAATTACTGGTCCTGGCATTCAAACCCAGTTCCCCAGCTGGGTGACTTTGGGTCAGGCCTTTTTCACACTCTGGACCTTAGTTTTCCCATCTGTTAAGTCAGAGGCTATTCCCAGATGACATCTAGGGCCCCTTCCAGCCTTGTTGCTTTATAATGAACCTATGTATGAATGAAGGTGGTGCAGGTGGGAGTCATGTAACATTCCTGACCAGTGCCCCCTTCAGGGAGTGGACACTGCCCCCAAAGGGGGAGCATATGGCTCAGATCAGGCATCAAAACCAAATGGCCCCACAGGAGATCCGTGTTCTCCAAGCCCACATCTCAGACACCTCAGTCATTGTCAAGATGGACAACAGCCGGGACCTGAACATGGACTGCGTCGTTGCCGAGATCAAGGCTCAGTATGACGATGTTGCCAGCCGCAGTCGTGCTGAGGCTGAGTCCTGGTACCGCAGCAAGGTGAGCGGCACAGGACACCTGCCTCCTAGACACAGCAGTGGGAGGGATGCAAAGTCTCTACTAGAAAAAGCTTCTTTTGTGTGGAGATTCAGATCCCCAGGGATGGTAAGAGAAGGGCTGCCTCTCTGGGGTTGGGGTGGCAGGGCAGGCCTGCCAAGTGTGGTAGCACAGGCTGAGCACTAACAACCTGCACACTCCTCCCTGGTGTTCTGAGTGGGTGTGAGGTCCCACCCTGAGCCTCATGAGCATCTGTGCTTCCCCCCAGTGCGAGGAGATGAAGGCCACGGTGATCCGGCACGGAGAGACCCTGCGCCGCACCAAGGAGGAGATCAATGAGCTGAACCGCATGATCCAGAGGTTGACGGCCGAAATCGAAAATGCCAAGTGCCAGGTAAAGTCCACATACAGGCAGCTGCAGCACCTAATCTGGCCTCACAGTGTGCTCACGAGGAAGCAGGGACCCAGAGAGAGGGCAGGGGTTCCACCGTATTTCACAGCACTCAGCCTGGGATGAGCCATATCACTGACTTCCAAAGGAGGGACCCAGCCCCTTCCTTGGCTACCCTGCAACCACTATCATGGAGAGATGGTGAAAAGTCCACTCATCTCCTCCCTCACATCCACAGCCCTGATAACTACTTGGCCATGGGTCCTGTCCTCTCCCGGCCCTAGCCCCATCAGCTTGGGTGAGCCAAGCTGTGCCTTCTCTCTCATCCTTGTCCTCACATCTCCCTCCTCACAGCGTGCCAAGCTGGAGGCTGCTGTGGCCGAGGCAGAACAGCAGGGTGAGGCAGCCCTCAGCGATGCCCGCTGCAAGCTGGCTGAGCTGGAGGGAGCCCTGCAGAAGGCCAAGCAGGACATGGCCTGCCTGCTCAAGGAGTACCAGGAGGTGATGAACTCCAAGCTGGGCCTGGACATCGAGATCGCCACCTACAGGCGCCTGCTGGAGGGCGAGGAGCACAGGTGAGGCTAAGAAGGATCTGGTGGGGTTTAGAAGGTGGAGGTCCTGATCCTCCAGAAGTGAATTTCCTTGAGCCCAAGCATGAGCTACAATTCTGACCAAGGCTAGTACAGGCCAAGCTCCAATAATAATAATAATAATTTATTGAATGCTCATTATGTGCTAGACCTGTGCCAAGTGCTCACTTTATAGTCCTTACAATCTAATGAGGTATGTGTCCTTTTTCCCATCCAAAGATGAAGAAATAGGCTCAGATTTTCTCATGGCTAGTTACTAAGCAGAGGAGCTGCAACCTTCACCCAAGTCATGTGCCTCCAGAATCCATTCTGTTCAACAGCTCCTACGTGGGCTGCAGCTTGGCCAGCCACTCAGGCTTGGGTATCACAACGCCAAGGCACCTCTGTGTGCATTTAGCTCTTCATCACTCACAAAGCCCTTTCACACATGGGTGTGTTTGACTCAGCGCCTTTCTGCGAGCTTGACTGGCACTATCTGGGGTTGGCCACAGTCCCTCACACTGGAAGCAGCACGTGGAGTTTATAATCTCACCTACTGCTGCTAAAAATCAGAAGGGCTTGTATCCATGGTTAGAGAACAATTAAAGAAAATAAGCATGTAATGTAGACTTGGGGGAGCTCTTTCTGCCTCTCAGAAGGTCAACTGTAAGGCCGGCCCGGTGGCGCACTGGAGAGTGCACCGCTTGGGAGCGCAGTGGCGCTCCCGCAGAGGGTTCGGATCCCATGTGGAGACTGGTTCCCGCTCACTGGCTGAGTGTGGTGCGGGCGCAACACCGAGGGTTGTGATCCCGTTGCCGGTCAGTAAAAAAGACAGAAAGGAAAAAAAAAAAGAAGAAGAAGGTCAACTGTACACAGGATGACCCTCTCTGTCCCTGAGCAACCACTTCTCTCAGGGAATCCAGCTCAGTGTCTGGAACTAACAGAGTTTTCTTCCCCGAAAGGAAAAAAAAAAAAAGAAGAAGGTCAACTGTACACAGGATGACCCTCTCTGTCCCCGAGCAACCACTTCTCTCAGGGAATCCAGCTCAGTGTCTGGAACTAACAGAGTTTTCTTCCCCTAGGCTGTGTGAAGGTGTGGCCGCTGTGAATGTCTGTAAGTATCTGCTTGAAATCCTCCTAGAAAGATGGCTTTTTTGATGGGCAAAGCTAAACCCTCTGGCTTAACCCATTGTGCCTCAGTGTTCCCCCAACTAAAAGAAGGCCTTTCACCCTCCCTGGCTCCTCATTGGAGACCGCTAAGTGAGTCAGAGAAGGCGGAGTTTAAAGCCTTCTACTGGTGGCCACGGTGAGCTGCAGGCTGTGGAACCAGGCGAGGCAGCTTTGCCCCTCTCGTCCAGGTTCCTCACTTCCTTCTTGCCCCAGGTCCCCCAGATGGGTGGATAGGCTGAGGGGGATGGGGCTTGTGCTATTGAGGAGGAGGCAGCTCCCACAACACAGATGCCCTCTGGGGCCTGACATGGGCTGAGAGAGATGCCAGCTAGCCACTCACCCCTGTATGTCTCCTCTTCCCACAGGTGTCAGCAGCTCCCGCGGGGGAGTCACTTGTGGGGGCCTCACGTACAGCACCACCCCAGGGCGCCAGATTGCCACCGGTCCCCCCGCCACGGGAGGCAGCATCACGGTGATGGCACCCGACTCCTGTGCCCCCTGCCAGCCCCGCTCCTCCAGCTTCAGCTGCGGCAGCAGCCGGTCTGTCCGCTTTGCATAGAGTCGGGCCTCCTGCCAAGAGCCTGCCCCACCTGGTCGCCCTCGCACTGAATGGTGTGTGAATGGAAAATGTGTGCTTGCTTCCAGAATCTTCCGGATGTTTCTACAGAGGGAAAGACCCCTGGGCCATTCTCCGTCACCTTTTGATTTTAGAGAGTTGTTTCCTAGTTCTTCTCTGGGCTTCAGTTTATAGAGTCATTCCCAGCCCTTCACTTAAATCCAACTTGCCTCCAAAATACCTGTGGCCAATTTGTACTATTCACCAAGTTCCCTGGGGTACTCCCCGTCACCCAGAGTGGTTGGACAGCATGGAAGCTTGGCCTTCCCCTGGGTCAAGGCAAGATCCTAACCATCCAGCCAGGCTCCCACCACCTGAGAATCAAATAGAGAGGGGTCTCTCCAAGGCTGGGAAGGATGGTCTCCGCAGCAGGCACTTGCCTGTGTATTCTGTTTTGCTTGTCTCTCTGACTGACTTCCTTCTTCTGGGTTAATGTTCTAGCCAGGCTCCTCATGTGACCTCCCAGTTAAGAGGCCCATTACGGTGGGGAATCCTTTTGCCTACAGACTCCCGGATAAGGGACTTTGGACAAGCCTTGCTGCGCAGTGCGCCTTAATACATTTCAAAGAAAACTCCGTGGTTGCTGCAGATCTCCCCTACCCAGTGCAGGAGGGGACTGTCCAGTGCAGAGCCGGCAGGATGGAGAAATCAGGCCACTTCCCAGTCTCCCTCTTGTTATGCCTGTCTGTGGGTGCCTTGCCTTCTGGGTTGTCTCAATCTGTGTTTCAATAAATGCTGCTGTGGTGCAAGGATATGTGATCTTCTGACCTACAGTGTCTCCACTCCCTTGCTCCATCTCCAAACAACCAATCCTATTCCAGCCCCACACAGCATGTCCCCAGTCACCCCCAGTGACTCTGCTCTTCCTGTCCACTTCCAAAGCCTGATTCCTCTCGGCCCTCCTCAGACACCTCAGACTCCCACATGACCTCTTTCTCCCTGACCCGCCCCTCACACTCTCAGCGGCCAGAACTCCATCCCAAACTCACTGCCCTCAACCTCCTGCTTAGCTCACAGCTCTTCCCTGCACACACGTGTGCTTCTGTGCCAAATGCAGCTCCATCCATTGCATCTTCCCTACCTACCCCTCAGACCTGTCCAAGCCGCCACCCAGCACGATGCTTCCCAGGAGACAAGACCACCCTCTGAGGCTGCCCTGGACCACTCTCTGTCCCACCCCGCATGGACACAGAAGCCATCCACGCACCCCCCCCTCCCATTTGCCTTTGCTCAGTGCTCTGCTCTGCTCTCCCTGCCTCCCATCCCTCCCACACACACACACACATCCCCCTCCCCTGGCCGCAAAGTGTCTATTGCTCTGAGGATCTCCTGTTCTCTGTGGCTCCAGGCCAGGGCTGTCTGTCAGTGGGTGGATCTTGGATGAGGCTGGAAGTTCCCTGAGGCAAGGAAGTGGCTCTGGACATGCACTAAGTCCAGGGATGGGGCTCCAGGACATGCCAGGCCTGGGATGTGTTGGATGAACTCAGGCAGCTGGTATAGCAGGAAGTATAGACACCCAGCCTCCTGGACTTGGCTCCATTTCTCCATTAGGAAAACAAATCAGCCATCACTACTATCAGGCAGACGTCTGCCTCCCACACCATTGCCCCACCCCCAAGCCTCTCTCCCTGGGAAAAGTTAAGACCCATTCTGATGAATCCTCACTTCAGACCCAAAGGGCTGTAATGCCACTGGAGGCTGCTGGCTTCTGAGCATTCAGGCCGTAGCTCGGTTTGAGGTTTGCCGCTGACACAGGCAGGCCTCCTCCAAGCCCCTTGCCTACCCCCTTCCCTACTCCCAGCTGTCCAGTCCCTGAGGGCAAGGTTATATTCACAGTAGGCCAATGTTTGATTTAGGGTGCATCATTCATCCACAGGAAAGATTAAATCTCAGATACTGAAAAGTCAGGAGATCCAAATGTAAGGCTCAATTCTGCCAAGACTACAAGGCTGCAGTGAGACTGTGGGCAAGAAGCAGCCTCCATGCCTTGGGCATTGTTCTGGGGGTCTGTGAGATGAGGTGTTCGAGCCCTTTCCAGCCCTGCCATGTCCTGTGGTTCTGGGATGCTGGAGTGAGTCTGCATTTGGGGAGGACAACTTGATTTTATTAAGGATCTGGGCCAAACAAAACTAAAATGCCAAATCTGATACCCCAAAAATATGACACCATGCATTGAAAGTCAAACAGCCAAGATCAGGAGATATTAATGAGTGTTTTAATACATTTGCATGCATTTGTCTGCAAGCTAGCCAACTGATTTAGCCAGTGGCTTATGAAGACAAACCTCTCCCCAGCCTTTCTTGCAACTAACAGTGAAAATCCAGAGCAATCTCTTCTGGTTCAAAGGATTCTGGGCCTCCTGCAGCCCTCTCCAGTGAAAGATCTATTCCCATGGAAGGCAAAGGGTACAATCCAAGGGTAACTAAGGCTGAAGTTTTACTAGAAAAGAAAACTTTTTAAAAAAGAAGTCAAGTGATTCAAAATTGAGAGCTCAAGGAAGAGTCAGTGGCCCAAACGATAAAGTGACCCATGGGAATGATTCCAGATCTCTGTCCTAGTTCCCTTTTCCTTTGAAATATCATGAACCAAACTAACACCTTCATCAGAGAAAATCAGACCTTCTGCCATATTCAATTCTTATTTAAATATTCAGTGTTCCCCCCAAACACACAAAGTTTCTAAAGGATTGGAAAGTATGGATTATAGTTGAAAGAAAGTGAGCCAAGATGCCGGGTACCGTTCAAGCTTTATTAAAGAAAGAAATCTGCTGGGCTGTGCTCAGAGTGGCACAGGGCCCAGGGCTGCCCTGAAACTGGTGGACAGCACCAGGTGTGGGGGTGGTAGAGCTTATATAGTGTGCCAAGGGCTGACTGATACCATCAAGGAGGGTCATTATGCTAATGTGGATTGGGGCAGAGAACTGCATCCTTGCAGAAGCAAAAGGGGCTTCTGTTTAAGTCAGGAGGCTTCTCGTAACGGGAAGGGGGAGGGGAGGAAGTGGGCGGAGCCATTTTGTACTTGGGCTTGTCTAAAGTGGCGCTGGTTATGTTGCAGATCTATTATTCCTGTCAGGAAAAAGGGGGAAAGGGCAGAAGTCTCATTCTTCTGAAGCTACTTCCTGCTGGAGATGGGTGAAGATATGGAAAAAATAAAAGATTTAGGTGGTGGGGTATTGGTTTCGTGTGGGGAGGCTGTATTCCTCTGGGGAAAGGTCGCTGATTCTGAGGGGCTGATATCCTCCATGCAGGAACAATTCGGCGACCGTTTGGTTGGTGAAAGCCTGTATATGTTCCTGCAAGAAATTAGAGAAACACCAAAAGAGACAGGGACCAAAAAGTAGGATGAGGCACAGTTAGGGGTCCTAGTAGGGGCATAAGCCAGGGTATCTAAGGGTTCAGTGAAACAGTTTAAGTTGTTTTGGATCACCCCGGACTCATTTACATAGTAACAGCATTCCTCCCTGAGAAGAGGCAGGTGCCTTCCTTCTCGGCTGTAAAGCGACTGCCGCAAGTGAGGTGACCTGTCACTGGAGGGAGGAGATGTTATCTATCTATGCTTAGTTCTTCTGAGAGTTTTTGTTTTGTTTTTTTGTTGTTGTTGTTTTATAGTTTTTTTTGTTTGTTTGTTTGTTTTATTTTTATTTTGTCAATATACAATGTAGTTGATTATTGTGTCCCA